>NC_140821.1:1735000-1752500 GCF_050613455.1 Vespa mandarinia | reverse complement strand
AAATGATTTTACTTATTGATTTTTATATATTGTTCGTTGAGATACGATAATCTGTATATATATATATATATATATATATATATATATATATATATATATAACATATATATATAATAGATTGTATGTATGTATATAATAGATTTAATAGATTATTTGATAATGACGAAGGATGAAATAGATAAATAAATTTATTTGATATCTATAATAACATACATCAATAAATAATATGTATTATATGCGTGTATTATTACATGCAGTAATACTGTGTATTATTTTAATAATATTATTTTATATAATTATAATGATATAGTACTGTATACGTTTCTTTCTTATGATACTATATATATATATATATATATATATATATATATATATGTGTGTGTGTGTATATGTATATATATATATATACACACATACACACTATACTCTACTATACTATATTCAATTTATAAGAACTATTTCTCTCTCTCTCTCTCTCTCTATCTCTGTCTATTTATCAACATATACATTCAACGAACGGAGATAAGATCGTGTAAAGGTAAACACAAATAACAATAAAGAGATATAAATAATATGCGCACAAAAAAAAAGAAAAAAAAAAAAAAAAGAAAAGAAAAGAAAAGAAAAAGAGAAAAAAACTAGAAAAAGAAAAAGAAATGGGAGGGAACATATTAGAAGGCAAGAAAAATCATTATTACCGAACGATAACTGCAACTGAATCTGGGCCAACTATTTATAGTATATTGCCATACATCTCTTCGACGTCCTTGTCGTAGACACATAGTCATAGTTATAGTTATAGTAGTCATGGCTTTATTGCCGCGAATATCACGTGCGTTTTATGTGCGTATAGTGAAATATCGAGACTGAAATATCGGATTGATCCGCTAGCCACGGTCATTGTTGCATCTACGAGGAAAAACAACTCGCTGAGAGTTTATAGCTTCTCTAGCTTTACGATTATTGAGATCTCAGCCATTCATGACCGTTCACTTCTTGCTTCTACCTTCCTTTCACCCCACTCTTCCCTTTCTCTTTCCCTCCCTCTCTCTCTCTCTCTTTCTCTCTCTCTCTCTCTCTCTCTCTCTCTCATTTAACGTCTAGCAACTGCATAGAAAATAATGCTTGAAAGTTCTTCCTCACGATTGATCGTAACATTTAAATATCGATCGAATAATTTTTTCTTTTTCGATCAATCTTAAAGTAACTCTATCTTCTAGTTGAACTTTCTTTTATTTTGTTGCTTGTGTATGGAAAAGAAAAAAAAAAAAAAGAATTCTACAATATTATTCGTAATGATTAATATAAATGATTATATCTTCTTTCTTTCTTTTTTTATTATTATTATTATTATTATTATTATTATTATTATTATTATTATTATTTATTTTTTTTTTTTATCAATAAAATATTAATCGACTTTTACAAATATGGATATTTAACGCGTTACGCGATTTCAAAGCTATATACATATATACATACATACACATGTACAAACATCTCCCCCCCCCCCCACCCCACCTCACATCAGACACACTTATTTATATAGAAAGAGAGATGATTAAATTAATTGGAATTAATTTTATATTTTTTACGAGAATTTTAGAATATAAACGTAATCCACATATGTGTATGAAAATTAATATATATATATATACACACACACACGCGCACGCACGACCTTTTCTTTCTTTCTTTTTTTTTTTTTCCTTTTTTTTCCTTTTTTTTTTCCTTTTTTATTTTTACGATCCTTCACATAGCGATTTTTGTCAAACGTTAGAGAATGCTATCTCTTTATCGTCCTTTCTCATTCTCTTTTCTATATCCCATGGGGAAACATGTGCTCCGAAAGAAACATGCGAGCCGTGAAATTATACAGTGGAATCGATCGGTTTGTCGAACGATCGAACGGCCAAGCATTACCATTTCAAAATGATCGTTAAAATGCATGAGATTCGCGCGACCATAGAGAAAAGAAAGAGAGAGACAGAGACAGAGACAGAGAGAAAGAGTAACGAGATAGAGACGGGTCGTTCTTGAATCGTTGTTATCGATTTCTACGTCATTCGAGATTTTCAAACGATAAGCTCTCAAGAAACTACGTTCCCGTGTCCTCAATGGACAACTTCTACATTTTCTACTAGTCTTTTTTCGCATCAAATTCATTTTTATCGCATATCTCATCACTCCATCTCCATCTCTTTTTCTTATTCACATGATTTATATATATATATATATATATCATACTCTTATTCACGGAAATTATATATATATATCTCTCTCTGTCACTGTCTTTGTTTCTATTCATTCAATCAAAATCACTTTTCGCCTTCATTATTTTCGATACTATACGTTATACTTCGACATACGTAAGATTAATATATGTGTGTGTGTGTATATAATTTTTTCTTTTTCTTTTTTCCTTTTTTTTTTTTTTTCTATCTATTTTCATCGTATTCAATAGGAGACAGAGATGAAATAATTAATTTGTCTTGAATTATAACTTTTGTGTTTCCATACACACGGTAAACGCCATTTATTCATGAGGTTACTAGAATTTAACCATTCAAAATTCGATTAAATTTGGCGCGTTAACGAGGTTGAATTAGCTTATTGGCTATACACGTACGAACGAAGGAATTTACGATCCTGTAAATGCTGTTAATGTTGCCATTGCTATTGCTCTGCTGTCTCTCCCTTAATGAAATTCGTCTGGCACGTTCATGAAACTCGACAAATTCTAAAACTCCGTTAGATCGAATGAAAAGAAAAAAATGAGACAAGAAAAAGAAAAAAAAGGAAAGAGAGAGAGAGAGAGAGAGAGAGAGAGAGAGAATAGGGATTGGCTCGTCAAAGATTTACACGCGATTTCGAATTTAAATAGTCACCGTCCTTCGTTCCTTTTTCGTTTAGCATCGTCGTCGTATCCAACGTGAACGATCGGCAACCATAATCGGCTTGAATTCTTACCAAGGAAGACCATTCCTTTCTTGCTTTTATGTATGTGTGTATATATATATATTTTTTTTTCTCCTTTTTTTATGTGTTTTTACGAGTACGTATAGTTCACTTATGTATATATATATATATATATATATATATATATATATATATATATATACTTTATATATACTTTTTTTTCTTTGCAAAGTTTATATGTCAATAAATTAATATGTCAATTAATATAAATTCGATATTGCTTAATATACGTTTGCTAGAATATATCAATATATGTACACGCTGATTTTGTTTACCTAAGCTAATTGAATTGAAATTATTAAGTCAATGAGCAATCTCGAAATTTTTTCATATTTTATTTCCAAATAAAAACAATGCTAATATATATATATATATATATTTTTTTTTCTTTCATTTTTTTACAGAATTTCCGATAAAAAATATTACTGAACGATACAGGCACACACGTACGCACAAATGCGCACGCGCGCTTATTCGCGTGTAAAAGAAAAAAGAAAGATAAATTGGATAAATAAGTTTTCCAAGGTAATTTCCTTAGTCATTTTCTTCTAACTTATATTTTTATTTACAATTTTCTTATATGTATATATATATATATATTATTATTATTATTATTATTATTATTATTATTATTTCGTTTCTTTCCTACTGATAAAACATTTCGTGTTAAATATGTCATTGGTCTTCGAGTTGATGGCGTGACGGCTTTGTAAACATCACGGGTAACATTTTAACGCGCAAACTCAGTTTTGTTATCGAATTCTTTCTTTTTCTCTTTTCCCTCTTCTCCTCCTCTTTCTCCTCCTTCTCCTCCTCCTCTTCCTTCGCTCTTCTCCTTTTCCTCTTTCGGTTCGATTAATATCACTTTGCTTTTTCGAGAAGCCGACGCTCTTCCGTTCTGTCGTATAAGTTTACTTTGTGCGTCTGTGTGTGTGTGTGTTTGTGTGTTTGTATGGATCTATGCGTGCCTACATAAAACGAAAATGGTAGAATCGTATTTTCGAACATTCGTGTTGGGAATTGAACGCGCCCTTCTCCTCTCCCTTTCCATCCCTCCACTCTCCCCACCCCACCCCTTCTACGAGCAAACACGGTACTGCGTCTTATAAAATTTTTGATAGTCGTAGATAAGATCGTTGTACTATGACATAGCGCGCAACGATAAGGATAAGAGAGTTGTTAAAAGGAAAAAAAAATAGAGAAAGAAAAAGAACGAGAGAGAGAGAGAGAGAGAGAGAGAGAGAGAGAGAGAGAGAGAGAGAGAGAGAGAGAGAGAGAGTGATAGACAACTTTCGATATGGTTTAAGGTCAATCATCGGACGTATCGATTTATAAAAGAATTCTTTTTTTTTTTTTCATCCTTACACGTTCCATCTCCTCTTTCCCTTCTATTTTATCTAACTATACCGAATAAAAATCATTCGCGTTCATCACGAATCGTTCATTCGTTTTTAATATCCCTCGAGGAACAATAATTTCATACGTTTTACATGACGCGATAAATAACTTTTGATAAATACTTCGTGATATTTTCATATCTATTAGATCGATCATCAAATCGATCCGATCCAATCCGATCTGATTTGATCTAATCGAAGAAGACAATTCTTATCGTGATTTTGTATCTTTTCCTTCTTTTCATTCTTCCTTTTTTTCTTCCTTCTCCTTTTTTCTTTTTTTGTTCGGTTGTATATATATATATATATATATATATATATATATATTTTATTTTTTTGTTTCTTTTTGCACGATTCTTTTCGTGCAATCGTTTGCATCGAAAGTTGTTGCAACGTCACTGCGATGCAGCTTCAATGCGCGACACGACTTATTTATGTGTATTATTGAAAAAAAAAAAAAAAAAAAAAAAAAAAAAAAAAAAAAAAAAAGAAATCGAAGAAGATAAAAAAATTACTCAATTATTGTTCGTTCTGTATTGAAAATAATAAACAATTATTTTATTTTATTATTCCAATCAACAATCATCTTTTCAAAAATTATCAATGAACGTTCGTAAAGGAAAAAGAAAAAAGAAAAAAAAAAAAGAAAATAACAAATCCATGTGTTTGTATTATTTTAATCATATCGTAAAGATATATACACGTTATGGCAAAATTATTTTCACATTGCATAACATATTAATAATCAATATCCTATCGATACAATATACTAATTACAAAAGTATACTTGCATATTCTCTAATTGTATTAATATAATTTGTATTATGTATAAACTAATTAATCATATCGTTATATCACATAGATACTACTATTGTACTATGTATTAATTATATTGATATAATTATTAATATAATATTGTACATAATTACATTTATATAGTTGTATCTCATTAAATATAACATTACAAATGTCGTAATTAATTACGTTCATATATAGTTTTATACTTTATTAAAATAATTATATTATAAATTTCGTAATTAATCACGTCTATATATAGTTGTAAAGTATTAATATTATGATAGAAACATTATAACTAATTAGACGTGTACATTAATATTGGGTTAATATTATATTTATAAATATCGTCGTTACCCTCTCTTTTCCTGTCCCTTTTCGTTCAACCGACCCCACCCTTCCCTTCCCAACCTCTACCCTCCCCCGTTTTTCTCTCCAACTTGAGTATACATCATATTATATTAATTATATAGTACTTTTAAAACTTTCACATTGCATAATGTGTGTATATATATATATATATATATATATATATATATATATATATATATATATATATCTTTTTTGTTCTTTTTTTTTTCTTTTTCTTTTCTTTTTTTTCTCTTTGTAGACACTCAAACTAGAATTCGATTTTAAGGTGGAGATATATATATATACAGAGAGAGAGAGAGAGAGAGAGAGAGAGAGAGAGAGAGAGAGAGAGAGAGAGAGAGAGAGAGAGAGAGAGAGGAAGAGAGAGAGAGAGAGAGGAAGAGAGAGAGAGAGAGAGGAAGAGAGAGGAGGAGAAAGAAGGTAAGAGAGATATCATGAAGCAAACTCGTCTCGAATCGAGCAATACGAAATTCTGTTCGGGCAGAAGGTTGATAAACGATTATGACGAAACTTTCGAGGCGTAGTAGATTACACAGGGCAGTCGAATTGAGAAATACGCTTCGTGCGTCACTTCTCTGACAAACGGCTGCCTGCCTGTTGATGGAAGAATCGAGAGAGAAAGAGAGAGAGAGAAAGAGAGAGAGGGAATGAGAGAGAGAGAGAGAGAGAGAGAGAGAGAGAGAGAAATAAAGAAATATAAAAAAAAGAGAAGGAAGAAAAGAAAAGAAAAGAAAAGAAAAGAAGAGTTGAAAGAAGGAAAATAAATAAAAAAAAAAAGAGAACGAGTGAGAGAGGGAGAGGGAGAGGGAGAAAGACAGATAGATGCATGACTTATCGATAAATAACTAATATATCGTGCTAACGGTCACGTAAGCACTTTCAACACAAATTATTTTATTTGTCTTTTTTTTTTTTTTTTCTTTTTTTTTTCCCGAAGCTTTTACTATTTCTATATATAGCATGTGTGTTTATATTTGTGTCTTTGTATGTGCTTCTATGTGTGTAATATATATATATATATATATATATATATATATATATATATATATATATATGTGCGTGTGCGTGTGTGCACACATTTTTTTTTCTCTATATATACCTATTTAAATAAATAATTACTATGAAATATTAATATTATTATATCGTATTTATTATAATATTTATATTGTTTCTAAGTAATTAATTGTTTATAATTATAATATAATTATGTATCTGAAATGTGTGTATTGATATAATAATTATAATTTAATATATATTTAATAGTCAATGTTTAATGATAGAGATTAATATTGACGGACTATAGTTCTTTTATTATTATCATTATTATTATTATTATTATTTTTTTTTTTTTTTTTTTTAATCATCGTAATAAATAGAGATAGATGATGCGAATAAACATCCTTTATTATTATTATTATTATTATTATTATTATTATTATTATTATTATTATTATTTCTTTTCGTTCTTCGTTTTGTTTATTGTTTGCGTTTTTCTTTTTTTTTCTTTTCTTTTTTTCTTTTTCATTTTCCATTCGTTTTGTACATAAAATACGTCAATTAGATTTTCAAGATACATTGACATTTTAGTTGGGGATGAATTATTTATTATTCTTTTTTATCCTTCGATAGTATCGTTCCTACGATTAATTGATCAGAATTGTTATGACATTTTACTCATACTATCGTCAAAAATATTTTTCTCTATCTCTCTCTCTCTCTCTCTCTCTCTCTCTCTCTCTCGTTCTCTCTTTTTTCCTCTTATCACGTTTTATTTCTTTTTCACTTTTTTTTTCTTTTTTATAAAGTATATAGAAACGAAGAGGCGTGTGAAAAAGATGTCGAGAGAAAGAGAGAGAGATAGAGAGAGAGAGAGAGAGAGAGAGAGAGAGAGAAAGACTTCGTCGTATAAATTCGTTCGAGACGTCGATGCTCCTTGAAAAGACGTGAAAATGTTCGTCGCACTCGTTTTAAGCGACGTTTCGACTTCCGGAATTTCTAATGGCTCTCTGGCGCCGTTCCTAACAGTCGATTTACGATCTGCGTGCGACGAGACTAGTCTCTCTTTCCATGAAAGAGAAAGAGAGAGAGAGAGAGAGAGAGAGAGAGCGAGAGAGAAAGAGAGAGAGAAATATTTTTAATGATGATGATGATGATGATGATACCTCTACGATAAAATAAATATTTTATAAATGAACAAAAAGTATTACTTTTTTTATATACATTTTATATAAATATTTATTTATTTACTTATTTATTTATTTATTTATTTATTTATTTATTTATTATGATGAAGTATTTGTATTTATCGCCATGTCAAACATTTATTAATTTTTCTCAAATAATTCGTTAAAAATGCTCTTCTTTTTTAATTTCTTTTCTTTTCTTTTTTTTTTTTCTCCTTCCTCTTCTTCTTCCTTTTCTTTTCTTTTTTTAACGTATCCATAAGAAATTAATTATACAAATACATAGCACGAAAAATTGCCTGTTGTAAGTTTAAGGGAAAAAAAAAAAAAAAAGAAGAAAAGGACTTGTTCATTCAGTTTTTGGTCATAAATTTGGAATAATTTAATATCGTATCAATTGTATATTCGTTCGGTATTGTTATAATTTTCCTTTTTTTTCTTTTTCTTTTTTTCTTTTTTTTTTTTTTTTCTAACTTTGTGTAATTGGACGAACGACAAATACGACGGGAATGAAACGGAGTTGAGGTGAAAAAGAGAAAGAAAAAGAAAAAGAAAAAAAAAGAAGGAGAGAGAAAACAACGGCAATATTTTTTATCACGAAAGCTAATAAATCGACAATTAACTTTAAAAAAAATTTCACTAGGGAGTTTTCCACGAAGAAAGGAGAAGCATGTTCGCGTTCCCCTTCGAACGAATAAATCTTTGAGTTTTATCTTCTTCCTTAGTCCTCCTATCTTGTGAGTTTCGAACAACAAGCCATCTTCTTCTTACTCCTCCTCTTCTTCTTCTTCTTCTCTTTTTTTTTCCATCTTCTTCTTCTTCTTCTCCATTTTTTCTTTTTTCTTCTTCTTCTTCTTCCGCATTTTGCAACCACCCAAAGAGTTTACATTGTATATTTTCTTCCACATTGTGCTCTCTCACTTTTTCTTTCTCTTTCTTTCTCTCTGTAAACTATCTTGTTGTGCTTCCGTAAGAAAATGAAGAGAAAGAAAAAAGAAAGGAAAGAAAAATAAATAAAAAAGTAAAGGAAAAAAAAAAAAGAGAAAAGAAAAAAGAGAGAGAGTAGTTTTATACTGGTTATAAGACGGTACTATATGTTGCGAAACATAAAAGAGAAGATCATAAAAATGTATATGTTTCTCGGTCGATATTGACCAAAGAGATAGAAAGAGATACAGATACAGATAGATACAGATAGATAAAGATAGAGAGAGAGAGAGAGAGAGAGAGAGAGAGAGAGAGAGAGAAAACTTTGAAGTAACTAACCCAAAGACAAATATTTTTATCTCAAAGATATTACATTTTCTATTATTATTATTATGCATAGCATATATACATAGGATAATATCATTTTTCTATAATGTTAAATAAAGAAGAATCATTGTAATTGAAGTTTTCTTTTTCTCTTTCTTTTACTTTTTTTCTCTCTCTCTCTCTCTCTCTATTCTTTTTTTTTTTTTTTTTTTTTTTTTTTTTTTTTTAATCCAGTTTGAAAGAGAAAATCTCTTGAGTAATACGTATAATGAAGTTGAATATTTTTATTTGTAATAAAACTTTTCTCTCTCTTTCTCTCTCTCTCTCTCTCTCTCTCTCTCTCTTTTTTTTTTTGTTTCTTTTTCTAACGAGTTAATTCATTTAAGTTAATTTACAAGAATAACTTTTGTTTATTCTAAATTATGAATAATTAATATGTAAGAATTTTCATGATTAAAAATCTATCTAATTAATGATAAAATTGTGTGCGTTTTGTATGCGTTCGTAAATGCATATTAGATTGAATTTTATTTTTTCTTTTTTCTTTTATGATTAATAAAATTATGGATATAAAAGATATATAAATACTTAAAGAATTTTAAATATAATTCATAAGAAACGATTTAATAAATTTTATGATATTAGAAAAATTTAACTATATATAAATATTTTTTAATAAAAACTAAATATATAAATATATATATATATATTCTCTCTCTCTCTCATTCTCTCTCTCTCTCTCTCTCTCTCTCTCTCTCTCTCTCTTTCTCTTAAAAATATTTTCTCCGTTCTTTGAAAGACTACTTCTAGTTTTCTATACTCTTTCTCCTCTGGTACTGCGGACGGCTTCGCGATTAGAAGAGAGTAAAAAAGCGTAGAAAAAAAAGAAAAGAAGAGGGTAGAGGAGGCGAAGGGGTGTTTAGAGCAGAGAGAAAAAGGAAGGAGAGCGTGAGAAGCGCGCTCCGTCCGTCAAATAACATCGAGGCCAGTCAAAGAACTCCGTTGTGCCTCGTGAAGCAGCTCGAACGAGCGAACTAAAAATCTCACACCACATATACACACGCACACACATACACATACACACACACACACACACACATTGTTGATCTCTCAGGTTTTACTACATAGCCGCCATTCTCTCACGAAAAACTCATACGAAAAGGATTCAATGTTTCTTCCTTCTGTAGCTTCTTTCGCACTTACATTTTGCTTTTAACTTATGTTTTTCTCTCGTTTTTTTTTCCTCTTTTCTTTTCTTTTCTTTCTTTCGTTTTTTCGTTTTTTCTTTTTTTTTGTTACTTTTTCTTTCACTTCTTAAAATTTTTTCCTTTTCCCTTCTTCTTTTTTTTTCTTCTTTCTTTCTTTCTTTCTTTCTTTCTTCCTTTTTTTTTTACATTCTCTTCTCTTCTTTTCGTCGAACGTCAACAACCGGTCTCACGTTTTGCGACGAGAATGATCAAGAAGAAGAAGAAGAAGAAGAAGAAGAAAAAGAAGAAGAAGAAGAGGAGGAGCAGGAGGAGGAGGAGGAGGAGGAGGAAGAAAAAAAAAAGATGAGAAGGGAAGGTTAAAAAGATTAGAACCAGTTTTGGATGGTACACCGTCACTTTGGCCATCATAAAATTGTGAAATTGTCTTCTCAAGTTTTTTTGTTTTTTTTTTTTTATTTTATTTCTTCTCTTTTCATTTCTTTTCTTTCTTTCTTTATTAACTTTCAACGATAACTTTTGCATTATGACAAATGAGATTTAATAGAATTCAAACGGTAATGAATATTTCGTATTTACGTATGCTCTCGTATACGTGATTGTATAAGAGGAATTTCATTCTCTTACAAGCAATGCACTAATCATTGTTCCTAATTCATTTTGTTTTTTTTCTTCCTCCTTTTCTTCTACCGTTAACCGGTCTCACTCTGTGACTGAGAATGATCAGGAAAAAGAAGAAGAAGAAGAAGAAGAAGAAGAAGAAGACGACGAATAATAATAACAATAATAATAAGGACTCGTAAGGTTAAAAAAATTAGAACCAGTTTTAGTCGATGCGTTACATTGGCTGTATAATTTTTGATCGTCGTCTTCTAATCTTTTTTCATTAACTATTTTACTGACTCGAGAATAAAAATTTTTTTTAATGATAAGAAATGCAAATGGAAAAAAAAAAAAGAAAAAAAAAAAATAAGAAAAGAAAAAGCGACTAAATTCAATCAGAACTACGACGAGATTTTTGCAGGATTTATTAAAATTAAAAAAAAAAAAAAAAAAAAAAAGAAAAAAAGAAAAAAAAACTCCACGGAAAAAAAAAAATGAGCTTTGTCTTATTCGCGTGCACGTACATTTATTGATTTGTACGAGAAGTATTCGTAATCTCTTTTTTTTTCTTTTTTCTCTCTCTTCCTTCTTTTTCCTCTAATTTCAATGATAATTGAAATGATATGATAAAAAGTAATGTGAAAATGATTAAAATCGACAATGAGTCCCTTTCCTTCTTTCTTCTCTTCTTTTCTTAGAGTTTTTATCGAAGAAATCTCGAGAGATGTGAATTTTTTTTTTTTTTTTTTTTTTTTTTTTTCTTTTTACATGCATATACATCTATGTATCGATGTGTACGCGCGCGTGCGCAAATCTATGTATGTATGTATTTGATTTTATCAGATGGAATTCATTCTCTTCCGTGATTCTTACTAACATTGCTCCTGACTCTTTTCTTCTTTTCTTCTACCGTTAACTGGCCTCACTCTGTGACGAGAATGATCAAGAAGAAGATGAAGAAGAAGAAGAAGATGATGAAAAAGAAAAAAAAAGAAAAAGAAAAAAAAAGGAAACATACTCGAGGTTAGAAAGATTGGAACCAGTTTTGGATGCTGCGTCACATCGGCTATGAAATCATCGTCTTTGAATTTCTTTTCTTTTCTTCCTCCTCTTCTTTTTCTTTTTCTATTATTTTTTCTTTTTGTCTTTTCGTCTTTTTTCCCATTTTTTCTCCTCCGTTAACTTTTTAGTCGAAAATTTTATAATATTACAAAATGAATAATGTAAAAGTGATTAGAGATCGTATTGGAAGGAATATTAATTTCTCTCTTTTTTTTTCTTTTTCTTGTTTCTTTTTTTCTTTTTTTTTTTTTTTCTTTTTTCTTTTGAAGATTTCCAATTAGAATTCGTATGTTTTTATGTATTCGCGCGTGCGTTTGAATTGATTTTATTTTTTCCGGTTTTTTTTTTTTTTTTTTTTTTTTTTTTTTGCATTTTATACGATTATTTGCAAATTGGTGAACACACACGTACAAACACGAACATGCATATATTATATAGTTATATGACATAAATAGATTGAGATTAATTATATAGATGACTTATGGTAGATGTTCATTTACCTATAAAATATAAAAATTTATAATTTGATTATGATGTTTCATAAACGAAACCTTGAATACATTATAAATATATATATATAAATATATATATATATATATATATATTATATACATACATAGGTAGATATATAAATGAGGTATGTGTGTGTGTGTGTGTGTGTGCATATACATAGATATTTGAAAATCGGTTGGTCACGCAAATGTAATGCTTTTCACGGTTAAGTCGTAAAATAATGACGGAGGAGGCTCGAGCAACGCGCGAACTGGATCGTTAAAACGATTTCTTGCCCCCATGTCCCGACAAAAGTGCTTTCTCTCGTAACGATCCTCCTCCATCTCCAAAGAAGGCAGAAAATACGCGGTTTATTCAAACGTGTTATGGCGCCAACGACGAAAGTAGAAAGCGTGTTTTATGACGCTCATTTCTGTCCAACCTTCGATTATATTTTATTAACCGAAAATTTTACATTATCTTCCATTCAAATTATAATAATAATAATAATAAATAATAATAATAAATAACAATAATAATAATAATAATAATAATAATAATAATAATAATAAATATAACGTATTAATATTATCTAAAATCTAAACAATATATTTTACATATATATATATATATGTATATGTTTATATAATATTATAAATATTTATTTATTAATGTTTATATAAAACATATGTTGATATTTATATACATAAACTTTGTTAATTTATGTTGATAGATAAGAAAGAATAAAAATATCTAGAGAGTAATAAACAAAGAGAAGGAGAGAAGGAGAGTGAGAGGGAGGGAGGAAGGGAAAGAGAGAGAGAGAGAGAGAAAGAAAGGACTTGTTTATTAATATGCTTCCTTCGGTGATCGATTTTGTACCAACAACGTAGGCCTTATAAAATAGCGGCACACGTGACGCAAGTGAGAGTCAGGAAGGGTTCGTAATAGGTCACGGACTCACGTGGGGTGTAAATGGCGTATTATTAATAATAAAAATTGATTGCTTCGAACGAGAGCTCGTTCAAGCCAATCATCGAGGATCGTACCGATCGAAACTAACAACGATCTCTCAATGTTCTTGGATCGCGTACGATAAGAGAGAGAGAGAGAAAGAGAGAGAGAGAGAAAGAGAGAGAGAGAGAGAGAGAGAGAGAGAGAGAGAGAGAGAGAGAGAGAGAGAGGACCGTTCGTGATATCAAATTCCAATCAAAATATACATCCATTTATATCGATATATTTATTATAAAATGTTTAAAAGTGATATAAATTATTATCGTAATTACTTTCGAAATTTTATATCATTTTATAAAATGATATTTTAAATGATAATAAATGTTAGATAATTTATATTATTAATTTATATGTGAGATATTAAATATATAAAGATATAATGTACACAATTATATTTTAATTTTTTTTTTATAATTGTCTCGTGAGCATTGAATTTATTTTTGTAAAAGGTATTATAATTTGATGAGAGATAGTGAGAGAAAAAGAGAGAGAGAGAGAGAGAAAAAAAAAAGAGAAATATATTAAATTGTTAATATTATAGAATCAAGTATATAGTAATTCATGTATTAAGTATATTAAATATTTTTTTATCAAATATTATATATATATATATATATATATATATATATAATATTATTAATTCTATATAATATTATTTATTCACAAATAATTATCTATCATACAATTTTAGATATTTTCTGATAATTAAAATAAATGAATATATAAGTACATAAGTATATTCAAATAGTAATATTTACAAGGTATATCTTTTTTATTACAGATGCAGCTGGATAAATATTTAGAATCATCTAACACTATAATAAAGTAAGTACTTCTCTCTCTATATATATAGATACATGCATACATACATATATATATATATATATATATATATATATATATGTATATATATGTGTGTGTGTGTATATAAATTATCGAGAAAAAAAAGAGGACGCGTAGCATTGACATTTAATTAATTCATATATTCTAATACGTCGTTAGGAATGATCGTACGATAAAATTCTAACGAAATTGTTAATAACTTTTAACGATTCTTTTAACGCATTCTCAAAACGACATATCTTTAAGAGATTTCCCGATAATTCGAGAAAAAAAAAAAGAAAAAGAAAAAGAGAGAGAAAGAGAAAAGAATAATAAAAAATAGAAAATTAAATTTCCAAAGACGTTTAAGTGTTAACGTCTAACGTGCTTTTAGTCCAATGCATTGCTAACGAAAACCCTTCCCCTCCTCTCTTCATGTCCTCCATCACCTCCACCACCGTCTCCTCTTCCTCCTCCTCCTCCTCCTACTCTTCCTATCCTCGCTTACAAACTTTGCTTCGCACGGATTTAAGCCAAGGCTAAAGCGATAACTAAGTACACGCTTGACAGACCCGACACCAAAGATAACACCATATGATTCGAATGAATCAGAAAATAATATATGTACATACATACATACATAGATATATATATACATACGTGTGTGTATGTATGTATGTATGTATGTATGTATGTATGTATGTATGTATGTATGTATATATGTATGTATGTATATATGTATGTATGTATGTATACATACGTACATACGGATGATACGTATGATGCATACATAAATAGGTAAGTGTACATATGCATATATATATATATATATATATATATATGTATACATACATGTGTACTTACATATATACATAGATAAATACGTACGCACATATATATATTTATGTATACATACATAGAAAATTTATGTGGTAACGTACGTGTATCCCCTACATTTATTTATTCGTGAGAATTTCTTTTTTTTTCTTTCTATTTTTTTTTTTTTTTATTATTCTTTTTATTTCTTTTTTTTTTCTTTTTTTTTCTTTTTTTTTCTTTCTTTTTTCTTTTTTTTCTCTTTTTTTTTTTTTTCTTTTTTTTTTTGTTGTTTGGATTTCACGATTATTTCAGTTCTTTAAACATTATCAACGTGCGTAAAAACTTTTACGCTTCGTCGATCATTCTTTTTTTCTTCCTTTTATTTTTTTCTTTTTCCTATTTTCTTCTCTCTTTTCTCTCTCTCTCTCTCTCTCTTTTTCTCTTTTGTTTCCTTTCTCATTCTCTTTTATCCTTCATTATTCTCGTTTAATCGAACGAAAAAACTTTTCTTCTTTCTCTGCTATTTTTTTTTTTTTACATTTTCTTTTTTTTTTCCTTTATTTTTCTTCTTGTTGTTTTTTCTTTTTTTTTTTTTTTTTTTGTACTTTGTTAACAACTGCTGTTATTCTTCTCATAGTACGATATAATACGAAAGAAAAATTAATGAACGATTCTTTTCTTGAAACATTTTTCTCTCTCTCTCTCTCTCTCTCCTTCTCTCATAAACACACATATACATAATTTATAAAAAGAAAGAGAGGGAGAGGGGGGGGAGGGGTAATGGAAGAGAGTTAATTTTGATAAAACAAGTCATTATATTTGGAAATACAATAGTCGTAAATTTTTTCAATGATAAATTATTTTCATTATCTTTCATTTCTCTCTCTCTCTCTCTCTCTCTCTCTCTCTCTGTCTCTCTGTCTCTCTCTTTCTTTTTTTTCCTATCCCCTCTTTCTTCTTTTCCTTCCCTCCTTCTCGCCTTGACCTCTCCCTTTCCCAGTTCCACCCCCTATTGACACCCAAATTACAGATCAAATGAAATTCTAAAATTGTTCATTTCAAATGAACTTAACAAATGATGTTAACAAGTCCGATATTATTATACGTAGAAACATAATTACTTAATATGTTTATCGATTATTTACATTGTCAATTATACAATTTACTTTTGTAATTGTAAAATTATATAATCTAATAAGGAAGGAAGGAAGGAAGGAAGGAAGGAAGGAAGGGTAGTAAGAAGGAAATAAATTCATTTTGAAAAGCAAGCCCTACCGTCATTCATAAATGAATCGTCTCTCTCATCCCTTTTGTTATGTCGGTAGCTCTTCATTACGACGCATTTAACGAAGCTTGCTAAAAACGTCACTGAAGCGAACCGCTTATTATCACCGTTATCCATTCTTGATAACGGTGCCTTGTCTCTATTCTCTCTCTCTCTCTCTCTCTCTCTCTCTTTCTTTCTTTCTTTTTTTCTTTCTTTCTTTGTCTCTGTCTCTCCGTGTCTTTCTGTCTTTCTCTTTTGGTTGACTTAGCAGATTGCTTTTTATTCTATCCTCGTCTTCCAGGAAGATCTCCTTCCCCTATACAATCCCTTCGGCTTCTCTCGAATACTACTCTTAATTGGACACGTGCCGGGAAATTCCGCTGAGATATTTCATTTTTGGCCCTTTTGCAAAGAGAAAGATTGACGTAGTTTTTAGTCCTTGTGGTTGTCCATTTATATCCACGACAGTTGTGTGTCTCTCTCTCTCTCTCTCTCGCTCTCTCTCGAAATAAAGGCACTTTGGTTTTGCTTATGCATCTTTTTTTTCCTTTTCTTTTTTCCATTTTTTTTTTCCATTTTTTTTTTTTTTTTTTTTTATAACTCATATTAACTTACATTGGATTACGATTAACTATATATATATGTTATTTTGTTTTTTCAATATTTCATATAATGCTAATTATATACATTTAATATGTCAAATAATGATAATAATAATAATAATAATATATCTATTCTACAAGTATCATTCTATGCATGAAAATAATATTATTAATATTTGTATATCTATTTTACAATTATTATTATTATTATTATTATTATTATTATTATTATTATTATTATTATTATTGTTTAATAATTATATATGTATATATATACATATATGTATATGAAAATTTACAATTATTAGATATCATTAATTATATCTATCTGTTCGATTTAATCTCCTTTATTATTATATATCTAATAACATCTAATGATTACATATCTATTTCACAAAATTATCGTCAACATCCTAATCATCATCATCATCATCATCATCGTCATCATCATCATCATCATCATCATGATCATCATCATTACATAATCCCTTTCAAAAAAAAAAAAAAAAAAATAAAAAAAAACTTTTTTCAATGACATTAAAAAAAGAAATATCCTTCGTAAAACTTAATAATGTAGAAATATCTGTATGATGCAGAAAAAATTGTCGAAAAATTTTGCTCACTTCAGACGAGA
>NC_140821.1:1722500-1732500 GCF_050613455.1 Vespa mandarinia | reverse complement strand
GGTTTTTCTATGTACACAAATCGTGTGTAACCTTTTTTTCATATAGAAAGAGAGAGAGCACAAATTCCGTATGTTTTTGAACGTGAGTCATAACTCGTATATGAAATATAAAGAGAAATTTATTTAAAATTTATAAATCATGCTCGTTAATAATAATACTTTATATATATATATATATATATATATATATATATATATATATATATATAGATAAATAATATTAATATAATGTCGAACAATAAATATTAAATAACATCGAGATGTTCTTTAATGTTCTTAATGTTCATGTATATTAACATTAAATTATTTTCAAATGAAAAATAAATAAATAAATAAATATGTATTAGGTATCGTCGAAAAATTTTGTCGATTTAATTTACAATCGTTTGTAAGTAAATTAAAAAAAAATATATATATATAAAGAAGAAAAAGGAATAATTATTAAATAAAATAATTATATGGATACTTTTGAAAATTATCAAATTTGAATTTTCCGATTTACGAATACACCCATATATATATATATATATATATATCATTCATACAGATCATTTTATAATCTCGATCTCTTGGAATTAAATTTTATACATATATATATATATACACATATTACATATTATATACAGACATGTATATGAACGCTCATATATTGCGTTGCTTTTGAAAATTCAACGAGATGCTTATCTCTCTCTTTCTCGTTCTCTCTTTGTCTATGTATACATATACATATATACATATATATATATATATATATGTACAGCAGCGTCCATTTAATGCACCGTCGAGCATCGAATTCACTAGTGGAATTTTGGATTAACGCGTCCTTTTGATTTTTCTTTCCCCTTTATTAACCCCTTACCCTCTCTCTAACCCCTCGTGTAATTATGCTACTCATCTTGCGTTCGCTTCGTTTTAATTAAATAGGAAAAAAAAAAAAAAAAAAAAAAGAAAAAAAAAAAAAAAGTAATAATAAGAATAAAATAAGAATAAAATCAAAGCCAGCTTAGAGATATTTTTATCTTCTAATATAACTTCGAAACTTTTA
Organism: Vespa mandarinia; assembly: GCF_050613455.1. Lineage (NCBI taxonomy): Eukaryota > Metazoa > Arthropoda > Insecta > Hymenoptera > Vespidae > Vespa > Vespa mandarinia. The sequence goes on along the minus strand of NC_140821.1, from coordinate 1,731,455 downwards.
AATCCAAAGAGACGTACATTAATTCAAAAAAAAAAAAAAAAAAAAAAAAAAAAAAAAAAAACACGTTAATAGGCCCTTATGAATGAAATATAATTTTTTAATTCGAATAAAAATTTCAAATGACTTGGTTGTTGAAGAGGAAAGAAAAAAAAAAGGAAAAAAAAAAAAAAAAGAAAAGAAAGGAAAGTATAACAAAATGAATTTTTTTTTTTCCTTTTCGCGTAACTTCGCTTTTTATGCTTCTCTTCTTTCTTTCTTTTCCGTTTTTTTTTTTTTTTTTTTTTTTTTTAATTCGTCGAAATCACGATATCATCCTATATTCTCTTCGTAACGCGGAAATAATAATCCTCGGGTCGATCCCTGAAGCGACAATGACGTTTATGACACGACTGAGTCCCGCCTATGGTTTCGAACAATAAACGTCACGGTTAAATGCGGACACGTTTTCTCCGTGATCCTTCTCTTGCGTTTTTCGCATTCAATATGCAAACAATGATTGCCTACCGATACGTATTATAACGAAAAAAAGAAAAAAAAATAATAATAATAATAATGGCAAGAAAAAACGAAAAGAAAGAATAAGCTGATAAAGATCAAGCAACTTTAAACCACGAATATTTTTTCATCGAGAAATATTACGTTTGATTATTATTAAAGAATTTTCATTATTATCCTTTTTCTTTCTTTTATTTTTTCTTTTCTTTTTTTTTCGATACATATATACATATATACATATATACATATATATATATATATAAAATATATTTATTGAATCCAATTAAAAGTTAACTTCTGTCAATTTCATTCGACAATGAATAATATTTTACGTAGTGCACTGTGATCATTAATGCATAAAATATTATTTATTCGATGTTTGTAAGAGACGTTAAAACAAATAACAATAAATAATAATTCGAATGATATTCATTAGTCAATTTTTAATTATTTATTTTTTATATGTCGATAATTATCGTGATTAGTTATCTCTTTGAGAAAAATAATTATAAATTACGTGATAATGAAAAAAAAAAAAAAAATATATATATATATATATATATATATATATATATATTAATTTGTTGAAAAATTTTACATTAAATTTATGCATTATCAATTAATACATCAAGTAATAAATTTATTTGATTATTTTATTTATTTATTAAATAACAATAAAATATGATAAATTTTTATCGATATAATATATATGTTCTGAAGATTTTACACAATGCCTATAAGAGATGGAAAAAGGTAGATGGCAAATAACGAATGAGAACGAAGACAAGAGAAAGAAAGACAGACAGACAGACAGACAGACAGACAGACAGACAGATAGAGAGATAGAGAAAGAGAGGTTGAGAACCTCTTGCTTCTTGAGGCGAGAAGAGGGGAAGAAAAAAAAGTAGAACGACGAGTTTCCTTTGAATCGAAGAAGTAAAGCGGTGGTTAGAGGAAGAACGTTGTGGGGGAAAAGGGGGTAAAGTGGGAGGAGAAAGGGGCTGGGGGAGGAGGAGTAGTTCCTCCGAACAGTTATACGGCCCTGATGCTCGGACTCTTGTTCGATCGTGGGGCCTCATTTTCGACGGCACGACTGGGAGGACTGTTGCTTGTGCCGGCGACCGACCGACCGGTCGAGAGATCGAGATCTTGTTTTCTCTCAGCGCAATGATCTTTGCCCTCTGACTTAACTCTATCCACCCTATTCCCGATCTATTTTGATCGAGGTTTATACTTCGATCGTCCCTTATGGTTTTTATTATTTCATTTTATTTTTTTTTTTCTATTTTATTTATTTATTTATTTATTTATTTTTTTTTTTTTATTTTTCATTTTATTTACTTTATTATTTCTTTAACGAAAGGACGTAACCCACGTTACCTACCTCATCGTCTCGATACAATTCGATGCAATTCTTTATTTTAGAATATTCATCGACATGTCTGTGTGTGTGCACGTGCGCACGCGTGTATGTATGTATGTAAAAGAGAAATGTATTTTTTCAATTATTATATTCATTGTTTTTGTCAAATTTTTACAGGTTTCTTTTTTTTAAATAAATAAATATTTTATACATATATATATATATATATATGTATCAATGTAATAATTTTTAAATCAGTAATTAAAAAAAAAAAAAAATAAAGAAAAAGAAAAAAAAACCTTCAACTATAATATATCTTTTAATAATATATCTAATCAATTTATAAAATATATCGAACTAATATTTTCTTCGTGATAACATTGATTTAATTCTTTTTTTTTCTTTTTTTTTTTTCAAACGAATGTCATATACAAATCTTTTGACATTGTCGTTATTATAATTTATCGTGAATATTATATTAAATTCGTGATATTTACTTTTAGAATTTAAAACGTTGACGAAGAAAAATAAATTATATCTGTCTTAAACGTAATAGTAACATTTAAGTCTGACAATCGTTTCGTTTCTTTTCGTTTTGATCAAAAATTGTTTCACGACTTGAACGTAACTATATAATATCTCAGCACGTGTTCTCTACTCCGTTATAAGTTTTAAGAAAGTTTCACGAGTTTTATGCGATGAGAAATGGAGTCTAGCGATGAGAATAATATTCTCTCGAGTGATATCAAGAATTTTTCAAGAGATATTTAATTCTTTTTTAGCTTTTGCTTTTGCTTTTGCTTTTTCCATATTTATACAATTTATATTCGTTTTATTATCTTGGAAAAAAATTTCCCTTAACCTTTCACAATTCCATCAGAATCATTCTTCGCCAACGTTATAACAATGTTTTATCGTAGAATTTTGTTATTTTCTTTTTAATATGAAACGTAAACGAAAAAAAAAAAAAAAAGGAAAAGAAAAAAAAAAAAGAAGAAAAATGAGAAACATTTATCGATACTTTTTAATAGTATTTGTAATGCAACGATTTTTTTCTTCTCTCTCTCTCTTTTTTTTTTTTTTTTTTTTTTTTTTTGTTTTTTTTTTTTTGTTTTAATTTGATCGTTTATTTATTGTATGAGATAGAATAAATAATCAAATTAAATCAAATTAAAGTAAATAGTTATGAAATATAAAGAGTATTATTGTCAAGAGTATTGTTTGATAATATATATATATATATATATATATATATATATATATATATATATATATATATATATTATAATATAGAGATATGTAACAAATATAATATAAAGATTTAGGATATAAGGATATTATAAAGAAAAATTTACGATTTCCTTATTACAAGTTTACATATTAAAATATTCTATTCCCTTATAGATAATTAATACACGTACACACACACATACACGGAGAGAGAGAGAGAGAGATAGATAGATACCCATATATGTTTGCAATACAAATAAGACAGGAGAAAGTTAGCTTTGATTTGCTCCTTCGAATTCTACCTATACTATATAATAGTATTTAACGTGTTATTGCACGTGTTAAAATGTACTCGACAATTTTATTAATTAACTTTGATCGATGAACTTTCTCTTTTATTACGAACGAAAAAGAAGAAAAATGAAGAAGAAGACGATGATAATGAACGATGACGATGATGTACGATGACGAAGAAGATGACGAAGAAAAACAAATGTGAATATGATTGTTTAATTTGTTTTTATATTTTTTTATTTTTTTATATTCTTTTCCTTTCCTCTCTCTCTTTTTTTTCTTTTTTTTTTTTTTTTCTTTCCCGTAACATAATACTTGATGGTATACTTTGACTTAAAAAAAAAGTTCTGGTCTTAGACGCCCCTTGAGTATATATTTTTTTTTGTCCTTTTTCTTTGTCTTTTTTCTTTTTTTTCTTTTTTTTTTACTCTCTTCTTCTTCTTCTTCTTCTTCTTCTTCTTCTTTCAAAAGACCGCACCATCAGAAGAGTTGCGCCACTTCTGATCTCAAGATCACCGTGGCAAGCCTAGCAGCTGATTTTGATGGGAGTACCTGCGTCTAGACACCAACCTTGATGACTATGAACGATACTTCTCAGCATATATATATATATATATATATATATATATACCATTACTATCACTTATTACTATAACTTACATTATTATTATTAATTGTAAGATAGAATGGAATGAATGAGAGAAAGAGAGAATAGCCTCTTGCTTAAAAAAAAAAAAAAAAAAAAAGAAAGGCAGGAAAGCCTCGTTTCTTAAATCACGTTCATTAAAAAAAAATTAATTCCCTCCTTTTCCATTTCTATCATTATATACGAAAGATAAATCTAAATCTAAAGACAAAATCTAAACTTATTATCAAATATTTTAAAGTTTTTTCATACATTTATATCTTGTTTTAAATTACTATGAGCATTGAAAGATAATCATAATGAAACAAGCGTATTGATTAATTATACGAGTCGATAAACATAATGAAGCGTATCGATTAATTATATACATGTGTGTGCAGGATTTCGTTTTTATGTACACCATATTTTTGTCCTTCTTCTTCTTCTTCTTCTTCTTCTTCTTCTTCTTCTTCTTCTTCTTCTTCCTGTTAAATCTTTTGTTCTTCCTTCTTTTTCTATGCTTTCAAAATGGAGTCAGGTAAAAGAATGAAGAAAGATGGATGGATGGATGGATGGATGGTTGGAGTGGATGGATGGTTGGAGTGGATGGATGGATGGATGGATGGATGGATGGATAAAAGGTAGGACTCGTCTTACCTGGCTTCTTTATTTCTTTCATGCTGAGGAAACTGCCGCTGGCTAAAAAGTAAAGAAGAAGAAGAAGAAGAAGAAGAAGGCCTTTCGTACAGAAAAAAAAAGAAAATAAAAGAAAAAAAAAAAAAAATAGCGAAAGAGAACTCCTTTGGATTCTGTCGAATCTCTTAAAAGAATTTTCTTACCTTTAAGAGTTTCTTTCAAAATTCTCCTCCGAATGAATTTTCTAAAAATCAGTTTTCCTATTTTTTTTTTTTTTTTTTTTTTTTATTAATGTTCTCATCATAAAATAAGTTCATTCATAAACGCTCTTACGTAAATTTATTTTTATTTATTTATTTATTTATTTATTTATTTATTTATTTATTTATTTATTTATTTATTTTATTCTTTTATATCGTTTATTTACCGTTACTGTGTTAAACGACGTATGCGTAAATAAATTCATATTACTTGATAAATTTAATTTAATTTTACATTTTATTTATCGTTATAATATAATTGTATATTAATTTTCATTTTTATTATATATATTTTCCGACCGGTATAATTTATTTTTCTTGCTCTCATTGATTTTTTTCGTACGCGCCAATGGACGATAATAAAATCGAGAAATAAATCGATAAGAATATATATTTTGCAATCAATTATTAATATTTGAATTATCGTACTTTTGATAATAGACGAATAATTAATTAATTGATTTATTGTATAAATGAGAAAAATTCGTTGGCAAAAATTTTTAACGATCACGTGTCCCTTCGAAGGTCAAATTCGTCGGTCTTCTTAATAAGGGCCTCCAACCCTTACTTCACTCTACTTTTATCCCTTACCCTTACCCTTCCCCATACAATCTCCTTCGTTCCATCAATTTTACTTCCTTTTTTCTTCTCTTCTCTCTCTCTCTCTCTCTCTCTCTTTCCTTTTTCTTTTTTTTTTTATTTTTTCCTTTTTTTCTTTTTTCCTTTTCTTTCTTTTTTTTCTTTCTTTTTTTTTTTCATTTTCATCGACACGAGCTCTATACTTCCCCGTTATACGAAGTTCTACATTATTAGAAATTTTCGAGGGAAAATTTTTCTTTATCTTCGACTACGTGAAATATTTTTCTAACCACTTTTCCCCCTTAAGTCATAATCTCATCGAATATTGTCGAGTTGAATCCCTCGGTTGGTCCTATTGATTTTAGAGAACCTTCCAGCGAATCTGCTATCTCCTCTCCCTTCCTCCCCCCTACTCTTTTTATCTCTCTCTCTCTCTCTCTCTCTCTCTCTTCCTTCCCCTCTCTGTCTTTCTCTCTCTCGCTCCCTCTTTCTCTTCCTTCCCCTTTCCATCTCTCTGCTTGCGACCTTCCATGCCTGCCTTGCCTGCCTTGCCTGCCTTGCCTGCCTGCATGCCTGCTTTTGCCTGCTTGCCTGCCTGCTTGCCTGCCTGCTTGCCTGTTTTGCCTGACCGACGCTTTTACATATAGGCCAGGCTCTTTCCCTGCTCTCCCCCTTTTAGCCCTCGTCAAGTTTTCGGCTAGGGAAGCTTAGGGTCGCAGGAATGTAATTTGAATACACGACCCTCTCCCCTTTCTCTGTCTATCTATCTATCTCTCTTTCTCTCTCTCTCTCTCTCTCTCCCTCTCTCTGGCCACTATCCCGTTTTCCTTTCAGTTTCCCCAGTTAATTTCAACTTCGCCAACACAGAGTTTTCCATCGATCGATAATATTTTGCAAAATTTCTTTTCTCTCTATTCATTTTTCTTCTTCATCTATTTCTTTTTTTTTTCTTCTCTTTTTTTTTTTTCTTTTCTTTTTTTTGTTTCTCGTTACCATTATCACACCTGACAAAAATTCTATCGAATGTTTGTTGTTTATCTCTCTCTCTCTCTCTCTTCTCTCTCTCTCTCTCTTTTTTTTATTAATTTAATTAAATGTAATTTTTTTTTTTTTTATATAATACAGATATTTACATAACTTTATACATATATATGTACACTCAGATATATATTGTATAATATAAATATATATATATATATATATAATAGACACGTATGTTAATTTATATATGTATAATGTTGACCAAAGGTATATTTGTATGTAATATAAACGTATGTATATTAATATGTAATAAATACATACATACATATATACATACATACGTATATTTATATGTATTGAATATCTGAATACACGTGAAACAAACTTGCATATATTTACGTATCTCATATATATATATATATATTATATATAATAATAATCCAATCTACTTACATATACACATACACACACATATATATATATATATACGAATCTACGAATGTTCATATGTTTGGGAGTTTGCCAAGCAAAGAATTACTTTCGATATGGTGAAACTGAATTCAAGAATTCAAATTGAGTTTTAATCATTTCGCTTAATCATCGACCTGACTCAATACTTTATTTCTTTTTTTTCTTTTCTCTCTCTCTCTCTCTCTCTCTCTCACACACATATACATACACACAGATTAACACACAAATACACAAACTTCTTTTCCCTTTCAAATTTTTCAAAGTTACAAGTATTTTAAGCCATTTTTATTTAGGTCGTCGAAGGATATCTAACGAATGTATCTCTTTCTTTTTTTCTTTCTTTCTCTCTTTCTTTTCTGTATACACACCAAGAGTGACCTTCTTATATATTAATATACTTTCGTATATTTATTTACAATTTGAACTATCGTTACTAAGCAATTCGATTGGGATTGTCTTCTTTTGCGATTACTAAACATTTAAGAAAATATATATATATATATTTTTTTTTTTATTTCGTTGTTATTTGATAATGCAAAAAAGAAAAAAAAGAAATAGAAGAAGAAGAATGAAAGGGAGAAAAATCAAGAGAAAGGAAGAGAGAGTGAAGGTGAGAGAGAAAGAGAGAGAGAGAGAGAGAGAGAGAGAGAGAGAGAGAGAGAGAGAGAGAGAGAGAGAGAGAGAGAGAAAGAGAGAAAAAGGGGAAAGGGAAAAGGAAAAGCAAATGGAAAGAAGGAAAAGTATTGGATAGTCATCAATTTGAAACAGCTTGAAGGTCTGTTGATTGTCTGTTCTTTCTTAGAATTGTGCCAAGTAAATTTTTCGTGGTTGTGTTTCATCGAAAAATAATTTTTCTTCTTTTATTTCGTTTTTTCATTCTTTTCCCCTCTTATTCTTTCCAAAGAAAATTTCTCTTTCTCTTTCTCTGTCTCTCTCTCTCTCTCTCTCTCTCTCTCTCTCTCTCTCTCTCTCTCTCTCTCTCTCTCTCTCTCTCTCAATTTGTCATTCTAATTTCACAAAAAATACTTACATACCTGTATAAATTTGCAATATATTACAACAGAGTGAGCGCACCATCTAATTTTATTCTTGTTTAAACGAACGGTTCAACGTTTTCCACGAAACATTATTTTCATTCATTTTTATTATCACCCGAACTTTTTCGCCCTCTAAAATTCCTCATTCGTTCTTTTTTACTTTTGGCAATCGTCACGAATAAAAATAAAACTGATAAATGTTAACGTGGGGAAAAAAAAAAAAAAAAAAAAAAGAACAGCTTACAAGTATATATTAGCTATGAAGTTCTCTTATTCGAATGGAAATAACAAAACAACGAAAAAAAAATATAAAAAAAAATTAAAAAAATAAAAATAAAAATAAAAAAAGAATAAAAGGAAAGATATAATCTAATCGTTTTGAGTGTTTCTTTAAAACAAAAAAAAAACAAAAAAAAAATGAACCATTTTCATTCGATTCATTACTTTTTCTTTTTTGTTTGTTTGTTTATTCTTTTTCCTTTCTTTTTTTCGCCGTACGATAGTTGGAGAGAAATATTAAATTTAATTAAAAAAAAAAAAAAAAAAGTTGTATTTAATTAATTATATAAAATTGGATTATTGTTCTCCCTTTTTTTCTCTTCTTTTTTTAATTGTTCGAGATTAATTATTCGAAATATAATTTATTTAAATTTCATAATAACAATCAGTATTATTATTATTATTATTATTATTATTATTATTATTATTATTATTATTATTATTATTATTATTATTATTGTTAATATTATATCACATGTTCTTAATATTCATTTTAATTATTATTACTAATTAATTAATAATATAAAGATAATAATCATTCTTTGGACGGATATTTTATTTCTTTTTTATTTTTTATCAATGTCGTCAAATTGTTTATTTTCTTTTTCTTTTTTTTTTTTTTTTTCTTATCAAAGGAAAAAAAGAACAAAGGTAAAAGAGAGACAGGAAACAGGATTAAATTAAATATATATATATATACTCTAA
>NC_140821.1:1707500-1717500 GCF_050613455.1 Vespa mandarinia | reverse complement strand
GAATCTCTACTTCGTATTCGTATACACGTGCTTACGTATCATAATTCCGCGATATGTAACTTCAAAGGGAGAGATCTCTCTTTTGTTCTTCTACCTATCTAACTACGTAACATATAAGAGAGAGAGAGAGAGAGAGAGAGAGAAAGAGAGAGAGAATGAGAGAGTGGGAGGGATGTAGGGGATGGGAAATACGCAACCCTCGTTGTTTTGTTACGTCATTGCGATCTTAAGCGTTTACATCCAACAAAACTAATCAATGAACGCTAATTATTATGCGTGAGATAAACGTCCATGATAACGATACGAAAATGCGATAGACTTGGGACGATTTATTTATTTATTTTTTATTTATTTATTTATTTATTTATTTGTATCAATCTATCAACGTAATTATTATGTTTTACATGTTTAATTTTATTATAAGTTTATTTTTGTATTATAGGTATTATTGTTTTATTTTCTTTTTTTCTCTTTTTTGTATTTTTTATTAAATAAATGTATATATATATATATATATATATATATATATATATATATGTCTTTTGTTTTTAATTGCTTTTAAAAATTAATAGTTGATTTACTTTGACTTATAATGTTTGAAAGAATGATCGTATTTATTAAACTTTATGATTATTATATAACATATATTAAGTTTTCGTTAATAATTAATATTGTCTGCAATTAAAGTAAATGAATTATTTTCTCTTATTCGAAAATAATTCGATTACAACGAGAAGTATCCAATGAGGTAATATCAGAGAAAGAAAATTTATTACGAATCGTTTAATAATTCGTGTTATAAAAACTTTTAATCAATTAATATATATCGCGTTTTAATATGAAATTTTTTAACGATCGAGAAATTTAATAATATCTCATCTTTTATTTTACTCTCTTTTTTTTTTTTTTCTTCTTCCTTTTTTCTATTTTTTACGATATATACTCTATCAGTCAAATTTTATATTAAAAAAATCTATCAATTAAAAATACGATAACAACTATTATGAATATACAACGTATTCTATTGTTAAAGCCTAGACAATTTTCTTTTAGATCGAAAGGGTCGAAGGGTACGTAAGCGAATAATCCAGTTTTTTTTTTTTCTTTTTTTCTTTTTCTTAAGGTATATATATATATATATCAACCCTAAGAAACTATGCCTCTCCTCTTTCTCTTTTGCAAAGTTCAGGTAGTAGAACGTGTTTTTCGCATCGAACCTACGTACCCACGATTCGTATCGTACGATCAAAAGTTCAAGTATATGTGTAGGTTATACATATACATATATGCATATAAACTGTGTCTGTGTATATATATATATATATATATACATATATATATATATGTTATAACCTACGAGCTTTCTAGCGGTAGACGTTAGTTTCCTATTCGTTCGTTTTTTCATTGGGATTCATGCTGAGAGAACCGAAGGGTCAGTGGTTCTCAATATTCAACGTATTCGGCCATTATATTAAATTTTATTATTAACTTTTTCCCTATTATAAATGTATGTGTACATACGTGTAAATATGTGTTCTCAAATTGTAGACACTCAAGTATAAAGGATATGTATATATGTGTGTATGTGTGTATACATATATGTTATTGTTGTGTGTGTGTGTGTGTGTATGTGTGTGTGTGTATGTTTGTTTGTCGTGTCTGTGTGTCCTTGAAAAAATGGACGGAAATATATCAATGACGTATGAAATTCATCATATAAGTATATATACTATACTTATTATTATATTTTTAATTTAACATTTCATGTTAATTTTATATAAGTTTAATATTTAAACGAATATTTTATATAAATAAATATTTTTATATTATAATTTTGTTAAGTAAAAATATCTGATATATTATTATTAACATGTCATATACACAGAGATATTATTATAGGTTTTAGTATGACATTGGTTTATATTATTATTATTGTTATTATTATTACTATTATTATTACTTTCTGTTTTTTTTTTTTTTTTAACTTAATAACTTTGAAAACGTGTTCGCCGTATCACGAAATAAATAATTGTTTTTTTTTTTTTTTTTTTTCAATTTCAATTTAAATATCAATTAAAATTTTTATATTTTTACATTTTGTTTCACCAATACTCGGAAAAAAAAATCGAACAGCTTTCGCTTTCAAAAAAAAAAAAAAAAAAAAAAAAAAAAATGAATTCACATACACATCTCTTTCAAAAATTTCATTCATTTTTTGCGGAAAACACATTTGAAGTTTTTCTCGCGATAAAGAAGAGAAAAAAAAAATAAATAAAATAAAATAAATAAATAGAAAAAGAAATGACATACGCGTTTGTTTGTTTGTTTTTCTTTTTTTTTTTTTTTTTTTTTTATTTTTTACAACGAGTATATTTACAATCATTCTGTTACGTTATAAATGGCAAATTTATTACTACGATCATACAATATTTTACGTACTTTTTTAAAGTCTTACAAGCGAGTTAGAGTGAAAAAAAAAAAAACAAGCAGATAAGGAAAAAAAAAAAAAAGAAAAAAATAGAAGAGGAAAAGAAAAGAAAGAGGAAGAAAGAAAAAAGAAGAAGAAAAAAAAGAAAGATACATTAATCCAATTAGATTGAATCATTGTTCAATTGTTGTTCGTTGTTGCTCGTTGGTGTTATTGTTATTGTTGTGTTGTTGTTTACGTGATATGATATTAGGTATTATTTTCACGGACGTACGCACTCACGCACGTTCGTATTTGCCCTCCGTCGACGAAATCGCGCGTTCATCGAGGCGTGATTCGTTTTCTTAATACGTAAAACGTTGTTTTCGTGGAAGACTTCTTCCGCCTTTCGAACGCGACTCCGATGGAACCATTATACGATCTAATCGTATTTTTTTCTATCGATTAAAAATATGTGTGTGTATGTGTGTGTGTGTGCGTGTACGTGCGTGTATTTTTTTTGTTTTCTTCTTTCTCCTCCTTTTCCCTTGTGTTTCATCGATAAAAATACGTGGTCTCCCACGTTGTCTCTTTCTCTCTCTCTCTCTCTCTCTCTCTCTCTCTCTCTCTTTGTTTTCGAACTTATAAAACATAGCCAGTATATATTCTAATCAATCGAATTAGTAAAATGACATGACAATTTTTTATTTAGATTTTATTAAGAATATCTTTATCATTAATCATCGATAAATATTTATCGAAATCGTATTTGAAATAATTCAAAAGAAAAAAAGAAAAAATAATTCTTACGAAATTCAATAATTCGGAAAAATTCGATGATAAAATTTTCCAACGAGCTTAACATTTTTTTTTTTTTTTTTTTTTTTTTTTTTTTTTTTTTTTTACAGAAGAATATGATATTCGATGAGAAAAATCATGTTTTAAAAAATGTATTACTTCCATCTTATAATTTGTAAAAGAATACAATAAATAACAATAATAATGTTACGAAGTTTGATAAAAATGTGTATTGAAATTATATTTTTACAGTAATAACATTTTTAAAGATTAGGACGCACTTATGAAGGATGGTATACGATCTGAATAATTTCTAATCGATTTTAGTCATTCTATTATATTTTTCTTTGAACATCCAAATTTTCCATCAGAAAATATTTTTCATTATCTATATATATATATATATATATATATATATATACATACAATATGAATCACTTAGAGAAAGAAATCATTAACAAATGAGAATTACACTTTCTCCAAATAAACTCTTCCTTTTTTCTTTTTTTTTTTTTCTTTTTAATTTACGAGAGTAAACAAACTGTCAGTATAAGAGGAAAAAAAAAAGAAAAGAATCTAACTCGACAAAGTAAGAAAGGGGTGGGGGAAAAAGAAAAAAAAAAAAAAAGAATAATAACAATAAAATTAGAAAAAAAAAAACCGAATAAAGAGAACATTCAAACAGATCAAAGAATATTAATCGAACGAATTTTGAGTTAGTTAACGAAAAAGGAAGGAAACAAAAAAAAAGGTAAATAAATGAATAAATAAATGAATAAATAAATAAATAAATAAATAAAAGCGAAAAGAGAGAAAAATAGATTAAGATCGTTTGCAGTGTGCGTCGTCGTCGTCGTTGTTAGCAGCCCCAACGTGAAAGAGAGCCGATGAAGTCAAGGAAGAAAAGAGAGGGAAATAGAGAGAGAGAGAGAGAGAGAGAGAAAGAGAGAGAGAGAGAAACAGACAGAAAAAGAAAGAAAGGAAAAAAATGAAAAAGAAAAAAAAAAGATAATGGTTGAGAACCATCGGCTCCGGTCCGCGCAGACCGTATTCGGGACGCAGCTGCGACGCGCAGCCGGCGTGCGGGGGTCACGTGACGAATAGCGAAGCTCTCGCAGCGGGGATGATATATATATATATATATAATACGTGTATGTTAAAAGCGATAGTGGTGGGGAGGGGGCGCGAGAGTAGCGAGCTCGAATCGCTATTGGTTAATGCTACAATTCCCCCCACCATTTGGATATTCGAACAAAGGGACGAGGCTACGTCGTCGCCGACACGAAGATCGGTACCATTAGAAAGTCGTTGATGTTCGCTGGGTGCGGTTGTTCCGTGAAGCGGAGAAAAGAACGTGTCGGTCGGTTGTTCGATTAATCGGTCGGTTCGTCGGTCAGTTCGTCGGTCGTGTAATCATAATCGTAATAGTAATCTAATGAAAATAGTTATGCGCGCGGATCGACTTTAACGCCACGATACGTTTACAGTGTTTTTCTAAAAAGAAAAAAAAAAAAAAGAGAGAGAGAGAAAGAAAAATTATAATCGAATATAACAGAACCGAAAAGTTATTAAAATTAAGATAGTGCGCATATATATATATATTTGCTCCAAAATTCCGATCTATCTCTCTTTCTCTCTCGCATATACATATATATATATATATGTTCACATACATTTTTCCTTTTTGTTTTTTTTTTGCGTGATACTTAAAGTGAAAAAGGAAGGACACATATAAGGAGAATAATTAATTTCCTTCGAAAGGAAAAGTATTTTCCTTAAGCGCTATATTAAATTGTAAAGATAAATATATATATATATATTTATATATATATATATATGTATATATAATAAAAACGGAGAAAGCGTGAAATAAGCGAGGGTCCCCTCTGCTCCCTCCCGCCGCCCTTTTAAGAGAGAAGGATTTTGTGTGCTGTGATTGGAGAAGAAGGAAAAGTTGTGAAGGTGGAGGAAGAGGAGGTGGAGGAGGAGGTGGTGGAGGTGGTGCTGCAGGTGATAGAAAGATAGATAGATTAGATAAGAAGGAAGGAAGGAAGGACGAAGAAAGTAGAAGAACGAAAGAAAGAAAGAAAGAAGAAGAAAGTTCGCGAAAATCGTTGCAAAAAAATCTCTGTCTCTCGAGCGTACGAGTGAGATAACGGTTTCGTTTTTTTTTTTTTTCCTTTTGCATTTTCTGCTCATTCCTTGTGAAATTCAGCATGGACATATGAAAAGGACGAAATTCCAGTGACTAAAGAGAAAGATAAAGATTTTAGATAGATAGATTAGAAAGAGATAGAGCAGCAACAGACTGAGAAAAACGGTGGTGGCGTCGAGGCTGAATCGACGTGGCTGTGGCGGCGACGGCGCCATTTTGTGGATATTCTCGCGTGCAGAAGCGGCAGCGGCAACGGCCGCGGCATCATCATCAGGCATCACTCGTATCATTCTCGATTACGGGATATATATATATCGAGAATCTATACAGAAATTATTCTTACGGGATAAAACTCGTAGGATATCGAGATACGATCGATCGATCTACGAAAACGAAAATATTCTCAAAAAGGCGACAGTTCAACGGAATAATCTGAGTTATTGTGGGAGTTTGGTCGCGACGGAAGAATTCGCGAGAATATCGTCGTACGGCGGGAAGGTGATCGGAAGAAGAAGAAAAAAAAGATTCGATCGAGGAAAGTATAGCTAAGATAAAGAAAACAGAAAAAGAAAAAAAAAAGGAAAACAGAGAAAATAGGAGGAGAAAGAGGGAGGAGAAGAAAAGGGGAAAAAAGGATAGAAGAAAAATTAAGGAAAGTGCGACAAGTTGAAGAAATAGATTTGTTTAAAATGAGATTGGAAATAGTCTCGGCGGCTGATTTTTTGGTGCACCTGCTGCGCCTACAGGCTGGACAACTCTCCGAGCGACAGCTCGAGATGTTCAAGTCTTCATTGACGGAGGTGTTGCGGCATCGTTACAGAGACCATTGGTTTCCTGATCGTCCAAATCGTGGCTCAGGATATCGTTGTATACGTATCAATGGGAAAATGGATCCTGTAATAGCACAGGCCGGTGCTAATGTTGGATTATTGCCGGCGGTATTGCACAGCCTATTCCCAAGCGAGCTAACGATGTGGATCGATCCGTCGGAGGTTTCCTATAGGATTGGAGAAAACGGTTCCATATGCGTATTATATGAGCGTACCGAGCCTGATCCCGAGGAATCTGCTACTTCTCATCAGCATCAACATCAGCAACAACAACAACAACACCATCAACATCATCAGCAACAACACCACCATCAGCAACAACCGCAGCAGCATCAACACCATCAACAGCAGCAACATCAGCATCAACACCATCAACATCAACAGCATCAACAGCATCAGCATTCCCGTTCTTCTCATCATCATCACCATCACCACCATCACCACCATCAACAACAACACCAGCATCAACAGCAACAACAGCAACAACAATTCGAAAGCTGCAAGGACTCGCTTTTGCTCGAGCACACGCAATTCAGCGAGCAAATTGCGGCCTTCGTTTCCAGTTGAAGAGTTTAATTGAGAAAGAAGAAAAGAAGGGTAGGAAGGAAGAAAGGCAGGAAAGAGGAAGATGAAAATGAGGAAGAAGAAGAAGAAGAAGAAGAAGGAAGAAGAAGAAGAAGAAGAAGAAGAAGAGTAGGAGGAGGAGGAAAAAAGAAGAAAAAGATGATGATGAATAACTGGAAGAAGAATAAATATATATATATATGTATATATATATACATACATATATGTATATATATATAAAAGACGTTGCGAGTAAGCGTCTCTCATCACCTCCATCGTCCTAACAGTCGTCGTCGTCCTAGTAGTTACTCGTTGTCATCGTTTTTTCATCGTACTCATCAATCTCATCGGACAGAGGCCCACCCAAACAACGTGTGTCTTTTTTCTTTTCTTTTTTTTTTTTTTTTTTATTTTCCTTTTTTTTTCTCTCAAAGAAACTGCTATATATAATATATATACACACACACACACCATATATATATATATATATATTAATTTTTTCCCCGTTCTCTTTTTCTTTTTTATTCTTTCTTTTTTTGAATATCTTCTTCTTCTTCATCTTTCGTATCGACGAAGATGCCAAACGAAAAAGTTTCATTCTCCTCAGCCAACAATTTTTACATCTTTATCCATCCCCCTGCCCCCCCCTCTCTCCCAATATCAACAAAAAGAATCCGATCTCAACGAAGTTTCACGAACTTTATCATATTATCTCTGCCTCGAAATAATTGCGAACAACTGATAACAACGGAGGAAGAAAATTTATATATATATATATAAAAAAAAAAAAAAAAACAAAAAAGGAATGGAAGAAGAAGGACAGCAACAACGCACGCAATGAGTAAAATAAAGTGATGGAGAGGGGAAAAAAAAAAGAAAAGAATCAGAGAACAGCTGAGAGGCATGAAACTGATCGTAAAAAAAAAAAAAAAAGAAAAGAAGAAGAAGAAAAGAAATGGGTTAAAAAATGCATACAATAATATACTCGAACGAAAAATAGTCAGAATTAAATTAACGAGAACAACAACAAATAATAATAATAATAACTACAACAATAATAATAATAATAATAATAATAACAACTAAAAACATACAAACAAATAAATAAACACAAAAAACCGCACGTCTAGTCGAAACACGCCTATCAACAAGAACAACAATATAACTACAGAAAATAATAATAACAACAACAACAACAACAACAACAATAAATAGTAGCAGAAAAAGAAAAATTCGAAATTCCTTTCTTCTAGAAAGGAATTTAAAATGTGTTGCCACTATAAAATCTTCTTACTTTATCGCGTTATGTCGAAAGGGGAAAGGAGATTTTCAAAGATGAAGTAGAAGAAGAAAAAGAAAGATGATGAAGAGGAAGGAGAAGAAGAAGGAGAAGAAGATGAAGATGAAGGAACAGGAAAGAGAAGAATGAAAGAAGAGAGAGTAACGAGAGGGAGAGGAGAGGAGAGGAAAGGGACACATATCCAGTTTTTTGCAAGCAGTAGTAACAAGCATCATCAGAGCATCATCATTTTCTCTCTTTCTCTTTATCTCTCTCTCTCTGTCTCTCTCCATCTTTCAAACCGGACGAATTGATCTCAGCCTCGTCTCTAGAGAGAGGTGCACCGAGACGAAGGAACAACGAATTTCAATCTCCTTGTTACATCCCTCTTTTTTTTTTTTTTTTTTTTTTTTTTTTCTCAAGACGAGCACAGCCCTACAAACCCCTCTCAACCCCTCCTTTTGTATGATCTCTCAAATGAAAATAGAAAGAGTAAGAGAGAGAGAGAGAGAGAGAGAGAGAGAGAAAGAAAGAGAAAAGAAAAAAAAGAAAGAAAAAATAGATTTCATCTCTCTCTTACTCTATCTCTATCTATCTATCTTTCACTTATATCCTGTCTCTCTCTCTCTCTCTCTCTTTCTCTCTTTATTGCTCGCTGATTACAACTTTGACCGCCATTAAATTCCTTTGGCCTCTTCTGACTAAACTCTCTTGATGCTAAACCAGCAGTATTTGATTATCGATTATTATATTGCTGTTAATTATTATTCTACCCTTTCAACAACAATAACAACAACAACAACAATAATAACCATCATCATCATCATCATCATCATCATCATCATCATTATCATTATGGAGAAGAAAAAAAAAAGAAGAGGAAGATGCCGGACAATTTTCTCTCTTTTTTATCGATGAAAAGTAGGAGGAGAAGGAAAAGGAGGAGGAGGAAGAGGAGGAGGAGGGATATAAATGGGGAAAATTATTATTCAAGATTAATTATCATCCTCTCTCTCGATACAATTAGGTGAGCTTTCTATACCCTATAACCGTCTGATTATTCTCAGAAATCTTGAGGAGGGGGAGGACGTGGGGGAATGTGCGCATGCGCGCGCACCTCAACAACGAGAAAGAACAACAACAACAACAAGAACAAGAATAATATAACAATTAACGAATCGAGACGTTGACGAGACGTGTGTTTGTAGATCCTATCGGAATTTTTCTTATTTTTTATTTATATTTTTTTTTTTTTTTTATTCTTCCTTTTTTTTTACTACTTATCTTTGTTCATCGGATTTGGCCGTAGTTTTTTTCTTTTTTCATTTTGTAATTTTCTTTCCTTTTAATTTTTTTATTTTTTTTTTTTCCTTTTTTGTTCTTTTTCTTTCTTTCTTTTCTCCTTTTATCGTCCTCGTCATCGTCGAGAACAATTTTTTTGCCAAGCACAAAAATATATTACATGTATATAGATATAATTAATATATATATATATATATGTTAATAACAAGGTGTGCCCGTACAACAAGGCGATGTATCGTTTTAAACGATATATCATTGACGCTGCTCAACTCCCCTCGCCGCCCCCTCCCCCCGTCGCACTATCAACAACCACCGATCAACCAACCCAGCAACCCCCCACCCTAAACCCCCTGAGAGACAGACAACCCTCTACGCTTGCTCCTCGTCCCTCTCGTTGCACAGCGAGCAACGAGTTAATCAGCAACAACACAGCAACAATTATGATGATTAATGATAATAATGATGATGATGATGATGATGATGATGATGAATATGATATTAACAACACCACCGAGCTGCGATCGTCAAACCCATTCGCGTCACGAAAAAAAATAATTTATCCGAGAAACTAAAACATGCACATACACATCCACCAATCTACATGTGTATATTTATTATATGTGTGTATATATATATATATATATGTGTGTGTATATATGTATGTA
>NC_140821.1:1695000-1705000 GCF_050613455.1 Vespa mandarinia | reverse complement strand
AAAGAAAATGATAAAATTTTGTAGGGACAAAGTATGATTATAAGAAAGAATAAAGAGAAACGTTTATTCGCGTTCAACCCTTAAGGGAACGATAAGAAGAGGGCTCCGTTTTCATAGTGATCGTATAGTAACGTGTCTGTGATTAATACTAAGAATAAAAAGAAAAAAAAAAGAGAGAGAGAGACAATATAAGCAATCTCCATAAATGTAAAACGACCTAAAGAGAAAAATAATTATTACGAAAGATAAGAAAAAAAACAAAAAAAAAGAAAAAGAAAAAAAAGAAAATTAAAATTGCAAAAAAAAAAAAGACAGAAAAGGGCCAATCGATCTTTTAGCGCATATTGTTGATAAATAATCGATATATAAAATCTAATACAAATAAAACAATAATATATATTATTCATATATATTATTCATATAGAAACATATATATATATATATATATATATATATATTTCTACCTATGTCTAACAATTTTCAAATGAATTTATATATATATATATTGAAGATTAGAAACAAGGCGGAGAGAAAGAGAGATAGAAAGAGAGAGAGAGAGAGAGAGACAGAGAATAGTACCTTCAGCATTGTGATTCAATTTGTGATACATTTTTTTCTTGTTTTTTTTTTCTTTTTTTTAATTATTACTATTATCATTATTAGTACTACTATTACTACTACTATTACTACTAATATTGCTATTATTATTATTATTATTATTATTATTATTATCATCATGATTATTATTATTATTATTATTATTCTTATTATTATTATTATAATCAGTAATATTTTTTTTTCGTTTAAATCAGTTTTTAAGTACTTATATCTATCTACCAGTTTATATATATATATATACATACATACACACACACACACATAAGTACACGTCTATATACTCTTGCATTTAGAAATCCACTTTTCATTGGTTCTTTGTCGCTTATTCTCTTTCTGTCTGTTTTCGTCCTTTTAATGAAATATAAATTGTTAGACGTCATTTAATCGGAATAATTATAATTATATGTGCTCAAAAGGAGATGGAATAAATGAAGACAAACAAACAAAGAAACAAAATAAGCAAGGAAAAAATAGTGAAAAATAAAAATAACGTCGTACAAAATTTTTGACGAGATCGAGCTACGGCTAAGCGCGTGTCCCCCCCACCCCCACCCCCCGAATCTTCATTTTCGCGTGCGAGAGGGTGAATGCGAGGAAGCGGCGAATTAAATGAGAATTAATAAATCAATTAATTCATTAATTAATTAATTAATTAATAATTGATTGATTGACTGATTGATAGATTAATTAATTACTTAGAAAAATGGATATATATATATATATGCATATATATATATATATATGTATGTATGTATGTATGTATATATATCTATATGAGGTGGTGCCAAAAAAAAGCAAAAAGATTGAGAGAGAGAGGGAGATAGAGAAGGGATGTCCAATCAGTTTTTTGTACTTTTTTTTTTATTTTCTTTTTTAATTTTCATCGAATATCGGTGCGTAATGTAATAATTATATTTCGATGATATTCCTTTCTTTCGTTCTGGCACAATAGAAAAAGTATAAGAACAAAAAATCATAGGAGGAGATGGTGGAGGAGGAGGAGGAGGAGGAAGAGGAGGAGGAGGAGGGAAAGTGATGGACATTTTTTTTTTCAATATGCGCATCGTTCACACTTTGACAAAATACACATCGCGTCTCTAAGAGAGAAAAAGAGAGAGAGAGAGAGAGAGAGAGAGAGAGAGAGGGAAAGATGGAGGAGAATAAAAGATAAAAAGAAAACCAAATATCTTCGGAATGAACAATTAACGAAATCAGAAAGCATTAATAATGTTGTGTCGTTGTTGCTAGTTGTGTAAAAGTGAGTTTAAAAGGAAGAAAGAAAGAGAGAGAGAGAGAGAGAGAGAGAGAGAGAGAGAGAGAGAGAGAGAGAGAGAGAGAGAGAGAGAGATCAAAGTGGGATTAAAATGTGTATGCGTGAGAATGAAAGATGAACGTGAAGCGTCGTTTAAGGAATGAATTGTAATTATTATATATATATATATTATACATACATACTTATATATATTTATATATATATATATATATATATATATATATAAGTATATATACATGTAATCATTATCTATAGGATCTAAACAATCATATTCATCAATTGTCTATTTGTGAATATCGAAGTTAAGTATTAAAGATTTTGAGTTTTATAAATATTTCAAATTGATTAATTCTTCTTATTGATTATGTTCTAATTTGAAATATATTAATTAAAGCAAATAATTGTAATTAATTTGAGTCGGTCTTATTTTGTTCTTTTTCTTTCTTTCTCGTTTTTTTTTTTTTTTTATTTTTTTTATTTTTTTTTTTTTTTTTTTTTTTTTTTAATATATTCAAAAGGAAAATTTATATCATACAAATTGTATTAGGAAAATGATAGTTCTTAAGAGAAAAGATACGAGAGAAAGAGAGAATGAGTGAGAGAGATTTTTTGTCATATCTTATTATCAGATAGTGATCTCAGCAGATATGCATGCTGTATGTATGTATGTATGTATGTATGTATGTATGTATGTATGTATGTATGCATGTATACACATCTTGTAAACTATATATAGAACGAGAAAGAGAATGAGAGAGAGAGAAAGAGTCGTCTCCTTCAGGAAGAATTTGTACAAATCCGCTGGAGAAATATGGCGCCAGCAAGTCTGTGATTTTAGCTTGGTTAATTCAGTATTTTTTTAAATAAAACGAGACAAAAATCAAGATAAACGATATAAAAAAGGAAAAAAAAAATAAGAAAAAAAGGAAAAAAAGAGAAAAAAAGAAGACGATAGATGAGTGAGAGAGAGAGAGAGAGAGAGAGATAAGGACATCAAAAGATGACTAGAGAGAAATTTTTGTGAAATTGATTGAGCATATGTGTATATATAAAGTATATAAGTTGTGTATATGGTGGGTGTGTTTTTGTGTGAGTGTGAGAATGTGTGCAATGTATGTACATGTAATATGCTGCTATAGAATGTAAAGAAGGATATATATATATATATATATATATGTGTGTATTAGAGTGATAAAAATGTTGTATCGTGAAAGGGAAAAATTAGAAAATCGAAAACACGTTTAAATGATAATAGAGAGAGAAAGAGAAGAAAAGAAATTAGCCCACGAAAGAAAGAAAGAGAAAAAAAAATAAGAAAATAAAATTTGTAAGAAGCCAAGACTTTCCTTTCGGATTCTTTTCACTTCTTTTATTTTTTTTTTTTCCTTTTGTTTTCTTTTTTCTTTTTTTTTTTTTCTTTTTTTTTTTTTTTCTTTTTTTTTTTCGTTCTCTTGACTCGTGCGAAGTTTCGACTTTACTCGATGATTAATAATAATTATACGCATACATACATATGTGTGCGCGCGCGCGCGTGTGTGTGTATACGTAATAAAATAATAAAATTTTTATTTCAAAAGGAAGAGAAAAAAATATTAAGGTGGCGTGATACCTCGTTAAAAATTTTTAACGATAATAAAAATTGAATAACAGTTAAGAAAGTAAGTAATACTTTAGTCACGTAAATTCGTGGAATTCCATTTGAGTCATATCGTCGAGTCATAATAACTTCGAAATTTACTACGAGCATTTTTGTTTGAACATTATCGATTGTGCTCTTTCCTTTTTTTTTTTTTCTTCCTTTCTTTCTTTCTTTCTTTCTTTTTTTTTCTGCTCTTCTATAAAGTATAACAAATCGATCGAAAGACTCATTTCAAAAGTTGTTCCCTTCTTTTCAAAATTATACGAATAACAAATTTGTTCTTCTTGGCGTGAATTATTTAACGAGGAAAATATTTTTGAAAATCCTATGTACATATATATATATATATATATATATATATATATCGTCATTATCGTGGGTTTCATTTTTTTCTTTTCTTCGCTAAAGAACATCAGTCATTTCTCTTTTCTTTTCTTTTTTTTTTGTTCTCCATTACTATTATTATTTATTTCGTTTTATTTCGATTAGAGGAGGCTGAGATGTTGTCAAATTAAAAACGTGAATAATTGATTGAGAAAAACAGAGAGAGAGAGAGAGGAGAGAAAGAGAATGAATGAATGAATGAATGAATGCACGAATGAATGAATGAATGAATGCATGAATGAATGAATGAATGAGAAAGCATGTAGGGCCTGACAGGGGTGCTCAACTCGGATGTTACAGGGCCACGGGTCCTATTGATAATAATAATAATAATAATAATAATAATAATAATATTAATAATAGTGATAATGATAACAGTAATAATAATTATAATAGTAATAAATAACAAATAATATAATATAATAATTGTAAACTAATTGTGATGACGAATTGTACTGATTATTAATATAATTAATGAAGAAATATAAAAAGAAAGGAAAAAAAAAAAAAAAAAAAAAAAGAGGGATAAACTCATAATAATTTTTAAGCCAAGAGATCGTATTATAACAGATTTCTATGAAATTTATGCGAACGACGTTAATATCGACGAGAATAAATATAAATAAATAAATATATGAATGAATAAATAAATAAATAAATAAATAAATATATGAAATGAAGACAATGACCCGAAGCCGAAATGTGATCCGAATTCGGTGATCCTCTGTCGGCCGGATGCACAAACAAACAAAAAATAAATTTCAGTTTACACGTATACACACATACACACTAATATATATATATATATATATATATATATATATATATATATATATATATATATATATATATTAATTTGCGAGCGAGACTTTATTAGCGTATGTAAGTTGATCCGAGATGAATTAATTCTTTTAATCTAAAAAATGAAAAAAAAAAAAAAAAGAAAAAAAAAAGAAAACTAAAAGAATATAAGAAACAAGGAAAATATTGTAATTAATTTTACAAAAATCTTTGTAATAAAACAATTTTGAGCGAAACGTATGAGAGAGCGCATAAACACACACACAGACACACACATACCAAGAAAAAAGAATGAAAGAGAAAGAACACATCAATTGTAGACTTAATTATAATATACACAGCGAAAAAGAGTGAGAGTGAGAGAGAAAGAGTGTTAAAGAGCCAAAAAAAAAAAAAGAATGGCCGATCAATAGAAGAAAAATCAATCATTAACAAAAACATTAACAACAAGAGTAATTGTAACAACATGAGAATGAGATAGAAGAAAAGAATTACACACAGTTTTACATACACTCGAAAATCTGTAGATCGTAAGTTATTACTATTAATTATAATGGATTATAATTATATATCTATTATTATTCATTATATATATATATATATAATATGTATATGTATATATATATATATATCAGTGTATAATTATATTTAGTTTTTAGGTTACGATATATGATATGTCTATCATTTTCCGCTTGTACATATGCCCGTGAGCTCGAAAAAATTAAATCTTTAACGAAAGAAATCTATAATTTTTTCGACTGTTTTTGTACAGAGATAATAAAAACAAAGGCCTCGTGCTTATGAAATTTCATGAATATAAAAAAAAAAGAAAAAAAAAAAATGTGTTAAGTCATTCGATTTCTACACGACCATCCTCCCCCCTCCGTCCGTTTCCTTCTAAAAATCCTTTTTTTTTTTCTTTTCTTTTTTTTTTTCCTTGTTTCCTGGAAGGAGGTTTCCTCTTTTTTTGTCTTCTTGGTTTTTCCCCCTTTTTTCTTCTTCCTTTCTAATTTGACAATTCATACGATAGATTTTATATTAAACGTCGTACTGATATTTTATTTATTTATTTATTTATTTATTTGTTTATTTAAATATTTACTTCTTTTTTTTTCTTCTTTTGTCGTTTTCGTAAGAACTAAAATATGTTGAAAGAAAATTGTGTTGGGAATTTCTTTCGTACACTTTGTGACGCATGCAATTTACTATAACAAAAATAAATAGTAATAATTAAAAGAAAGAAAATAATAAAATTCACATAGAAACGTTCAAGTAGATTAAGAAATCGATCGAATCGTAGTATCATAAATCATTCATTTTGATTATTAAAATCATCGAAAGAATGGGAAATTTTTTGTTTTATTTTAATTAATATCATCTAACAACGTTCGAACGATTTATATTTGATTATTTCTAATAAACGATCGTTCGAACAAATTTTTAAATTAATTAAATAAAATTGATCTATATGCGTACGTATATTTATCGAATAAAATTCAACTTATACGTTATTATCAATTAATTATATATACGTGTTTGTTTATATTCGTACGTTTATATATATATCCAATATATGTGTATAACCACAATTTTATCTCGAAAAGGTCAAACAAATATAATCTGTGATAATTATAAGCATAAAATAAATACACATACATACATAGAGAGCTAGAGAAAGAGAGAGAGAGAAAGAAGTTATCAAGGATTAGAAGTATAAAGTAACAAAATGTGTCTTGTGTAGACTCGTTAAATAATCAAAAAGGCAAAATGATTAAAAAGGGTCAACTCTTTGAAGTATTATTTTATTCGAGACTATACATACTTTCCTAACATGATCCTAGAAACATTTCACTTGTGAACTTCTATTACCATGTATTCATAATTTATGTATAAAGAAACGAGATACATATACATATATATCTATATATGTATACATATATGTGTGTATATATAAATATATATATATGTTTTCATTTCACTCGTGAACTTTTGCTTTCATATATCTATTACAATTCATGTATATATTTATATATATATATATATACGAAGTAAAAAGTCATGTGTGTGTATGTATATATATATATATATATATCTCATTTCACTTATGAACTTTTGCTATTATATATTATAATTCATGTATGAAGAAGAAACATATATATATATATACATCCACAGGGTGGCCTAATAGTTTCTAGATGGTATTAACGATCACTTCTTTCGAGATTATTTACATCATTTTTTATTTTTTTATTTTTTTTATTTTTTTTTTTTTTTTATAAGATCGTAGAACTACAAGCATAAGAACTTTGTTTTAAGAAACCTGTTTGTTTGTTTGTTTGTTTGTTTTTTTTTTTTTCCCCCAATCAAATAACAAATAATTAATTTAATATTAATTTAATATTTCCCTAAATATTTATATTATACATAATATATGTTCTATCGGAACTCCACACACGCGATACAAAATTATTTTATATTTTTATTTTATATTTTATATTTTATATTTAATTGTTTGATCATATAAAAAAGAAAAGAACAAAGAAAAAGAAAAATTCAGCTAATGCAGCGTACGACGAAAGGTGAGGGGGAAAAAACATTTAAAAAAAAAAGAAAAAGAAAAAAAAAACAGAGTGAGAGAGAGAGAGAAGAATATTCGTAAAAAAAAAATTCCCATCTGGGGAAAAAATGGATGATCTCAATTTAAAATTTTTTAAATAAAAATTACTTCATAAAGTGTTAGCCAAGGGTAATAAGAGAGAACCGCAATGAAAGAGAAAAACGAACGATCAAAAATGTCTGCTCAAGTAAATATTCCCATTTTAAATTTAAATATGATGAAGAAAAAAAAAAAGAGAGAGAGAGAGAGAGAAAGGGAAAAAAAAAGAAGAGGAAGACGATACAAACAAAAATAAGAAAAAAGAAAGGAGAGAGAGAGAGAGAGTTTAGCTTATAAAAGAAATAAATGAAAAAGTGGATTAGCATTGTAAAAGAAAAACGTGAAAAGAAAAAAAACAAAAGAAAAAAAAGAAAGAAGCTTAAAAAGGAAGGAGCTTAAACGATGATAACATTCCAAATGAGTATTATTCACTCGATAAATTCAATAAAATAAAAATATTATTTATCACGTAATCACTTTTAACGGATATCACGATCATTATTATCATCGTTATCATTATTATTATTATCATTATTATTATCATTATTATTATACCTATAAAATATTATATTCGATATAGTTACGATAGATAAATTATAATAGAAAATGAATTAATTCGAATAGTTACGATCTAATACGACGACGTCGACGGGACACACAACCATAATCTTATTGAGCGATCAAGAAATGATCGTACTCGATGGCCAATAATCGAACGGTAGAAGCTTGGGGAAACTAGTTCGACGAGTCTCTCTCTCTCCTTCTCTCTCTCCTCTCTTCTCTCTCCTCTTTTCTCTCTCTCTCTCTCTCTTTGAGTTTCGAGAATCACACGCGACGATCATCCAAGAGAGTCACTACTCGTTGCGGTCCAGCCAACGATGGAAGCAATACAATACCATCCTCGTATCGATGATGGTTCCCTCCTCTCTCTTTCTCTCTCTCTCTCTCTCTCTCTGTCTTCCCCTCGCCCTTCCACGTCTGGTTTCGTCCCCTACCCGTATCTTCTACCCTTCTCTTCTTCACCCACCCTCTCCGTCACCCTCCCACTACTCAGAAAGTATCGATTCCGGTGTAGATATAACGTTAGTTATCTCTCTACCTACCACATGCATACTATGTACACTAGGAAAAACCAGATCTTTGATATTTTCTCGATTGGAATGATGGATATTAGAGTCGTATCGAGAGGAAAAAAAAGAAAAAAAAAAGAAAAAAAAAAAAAAGAAAAGGAAAAAGAAAAGATTGAAAGAAATCTTTTCCTTTTTTTTTTTTTTCTCTCTTCCATTCTTTTTATCCCCCTTCTTCCTTTTTCTTCTGTTTTTGTTTTGTTTTGTTTTGTTTTGTTTTGCTTTGTTTTTTTATTTTATTACTTTTCTTTTTTTTTTTTTTCTTTCCTTTTCTTTTCTTTTCTTTTGTTGCCTCAAACACCCTCGATTCCATCGTTCGATTTTTCTCGCAGCTCCTTTTTTCTCTTCCTTTCCTATTCTTTGTTGTTAAGTAAAGCGAGAAAAAAATCCGAAGAAGGATTTTTTTCAATGTCGATCGATCTTAAACTTTTGACGTTTATATTATATTAAAATTGTATAATAACGCCGTCATTCGTATATTTGATAAGAGATTGGAAATTTGCGGCGATGACATTCTTTTTTTATTTCCCCCCCCCCCCCCACCCCCGCTGGAAAATTCACTCGATCTCGTTTTTTGTTTCATTTCTTTTTACATTTTTTACTCATGTATTTTTATCATTCTTTTCATGAATTAACACGCGAGAAAACCCGTAGATACGAATAGATTGAAATCGATCTTACGAATCATTGATCAAAAATGAATCGATGTTTTGAGAAAAATAAACATTTGAAAGAGCTTCCAAACGCCGACAGAGTGTCTATTTTCTTTTTTTTTTTTTTCGATTTTTCGTTTTTATGGTTTCTCTTTGAAGTGTAACGAACTGCGTAATCGTAATAACGCGATTAATCTATTTTTCTTTTTTCCTTTTTTTATTTTTACATCCGACGAACTGAATTTATGAGAACAAATTTTTTTTTTTAATCTTTTCTCTTCCTTTTTTCCCCTTCCCCGCCATCACCCTTTTATTTTCACTCATTCATTTCTTTATTTTCATTCGTATAATATATTTTTCATTTTATTACATAATCATTTGTAGCATGCTCTCCTTTAGTAATTATAAAGTACATTATTATGTGATACATATGTATATGTAGATCATATTAATTATATATATATATAACTATATATAACTATTTATCAGAAGCCACGAACTTAATGACTATATAAATTTTGATATATATATATATATATATATATATATATATGTATATATATATATATGCAAATATATATATGTAGGTACATCTACATATGTATATATATATATATATATATATATAGTGTACCTGAACGTATTCCGTTAATCGCTTTGAGTGTTGTATTGGGTCTCGTGTTTGTGTGCGTGCGTTCATGCTTGTGTACGTATGTGTGTGTGTGTGTGTGTGTATGTGTCTCTTCGTCGCCTCGTCGTAAAATAGACAGGATAATCGGCTTCGAACGGCTATATAGTGCGATTTGTAGAACGTGCCTTCGGGCATTACGCAAACTAACAGGCCTCGTG
>NC_140821.1:1685000-1692500 GCF_050613455.1 Vespa mandarinia | reverse complement strand
TTTCTTCTCGTAAATCAAACAAGAGTTGAGATGCATTTTACAGTCCGGTTTGAAGAACGTCGGATTCGCGATTACTCCTTCTAACGTGATTACCGTTATCGTTAAGAGCTATATATGCATGTATGTATGTATTAGAGTAAGTATTTACGTACATGTGTATATATATATATATATATATATAAATATACGTACATACATGTATACATAAATAAATATGTAAGTACGATACGTAGGATGTCTACGATGATACGAAGAATTAGTTGATTTTAATATATGAACTCTCGAATGCCTCGAAACATCCGCTTTGTAGTTGAACGAAGAAGAAGAAGAAGAAGAAGGAAGAAGGAGAAAGAAGAAGAAAAGAAAAGAAAAAATCGATTGATCGTTATCGATCGATTCTCTTTAAGAACAAAAAGAAGAAGAAGATGGAAGAACAAGAACATTTCCTTTCTTTTCTTCGTTAATTTTCTTGTTCGCAATCTTCCCCAATTTTATCTTCCTTTTCTTTTTTTTTTTTTTTTTTTTTTTTTGTAAAGAAAAGAAGAGAAAGAGAGAGAGACTTTCTCTCTCTTTGTACATTCGTATTTTTCTGTCCCTCTCTCTCTCTCTCTCTCTCTCTCTCCCTCTGTCTTTCTCTCTATTGATCACGATTTCTAAATGATGATTATATCATCGATCTTTCTTTATCTCTTTGAAAATGATAAATATATATATATATATACATATATAATAAATGTGCATGTGTGTTGCATAAAGATTGAATGAGAAGCATTAGAAAAGTAAAAATTGTTTTCTTTAATTATTTATATCTAATATGCATCTATTATGGATTTATAAAAGTCAACATCTTTATTTATGTATTAAAGGAAATAAAATTATTACATATATGTTCTTGCATAATCTATCTTCGTCATAATAATCTTCTTCGTGAAATATTGTGAAACATATTGAGATATATAATAATACATACATATGGGTTAGTATGAAGATTGATAAAGGAACGATTTAAATTTTTATATATAACTTTAATGCGTACCTATTGATAGAATCGTTTTATTAAATCTTAATACTGGCAAATAATTATTTATGTACATATTATTAGAAAATATATAATGATTTATTAGATATCAAATAGCTGATTACTTGGATATATATATATATATATATATATAAATATACGAGTGAATGAGTGAGTGAATGATTGAGTGAGTGAGTGACAGAGAGAGAAATAGATAGATAGATAGATAGATACATAGCAAGAGAGAAATAGAAAGAGAGAGAGAGAGATAGATAGATAGATAGATAGAAATAGATAGAGATAGAAACAGTGCATGTATTTCTGCACGCTGCGAGACTAAATGCGGCGTTTCCAATTACCCGAACGGCACATCGTACGAGATATATACACACAGATAGACACACACACACACACACACATATATACGTAAACGTGTATATATATACGTATATGGATACAGAAGCATACTACTACCAAAGCATTCCGCGGAGAGTTTCGCAAAGTCCAATGAGTTCGTCGACCTTACGCGAAAATGGATAAGACGACCGAGCGAGAGTGCCTAAGGGTCCTCCCTCCTTTCCCCCCCCCCTGTCCTCTTCTCTCTCAAATCCCCTCAATCCCTCCCACCTCACTACCACCTACCAACGCAACCCTTCCCCCTCGCCCTCCCCTCGCCCCCGTACACACCTATCGTATGTGCGAGAGTGCATACAATCGTGCATTCAATTCCCACACGAAACTCTCAATATCGTTGCCAATATCATTCCTTCGATTTCTTTCTTTTTCTCTTTTTTCTTGTTTTTTTTTCTTCTTCTTTCTTTTTTTTTTTTCTTGTTTTTTTTTTCTTTTTCTTTTTTTTTTTTTTTTTCCTTTTAATTCTACATATCCTTCCGTCGAATCCGAAGGGAGGAAAGGAAGAAAAGAAATATGAAGAAACAAAAAAAAAAAAAAAATGAAAGGAAGAAAATGTTCGGTGATAAAAAATTCGTTCTCGAATTTGATTCATATGGCGTTCGAATATAATTTGACTTTTCTACGATGATTGAAATTTATTTGCATTTTTTTTCTTTTTTCTTTTCTTTTTTTTTTCTTTTCTTTTCTTTTCTTTTCTTTTCTTTAATGATACGGCAAAAAGTTAGCCGATACGAATTATCGAATATACATGGAGATTAATTTTAAATCTCTTTTACGATTAATTCGATTGGTCTGCATTGAAACATAATTCTTTTCATTATACGTTCTCGTAATAAAATAATAAACAAATTATTTTCTTTCAAATGATACCATTGAGAAAGAAATAACATTTTTTAATCCTAATCATAATTTTTATATATACGTCTAATCGTAAGAAAGAAAATAACTTATCTCCTTTATCATGAATCAATTATTGAATAATTTATTTGTGATATAAACTGTCAAGGTTTAATACGCTCTAATCGTTGTATAATATTTATATATAAATCTTGAAAATGGTGAAACTTTGGGGGTGGGAGGGAGGGAGAGAGGGAGAATGAATAAAAAGTTAATTAAATCGTTTGTAACAAATGTACATATACGTATGGCGTACACATACGTACGTACATATTCTATCCCATTTGTATTCACTTTTTTACACGCGTTTTATACACTTGACGTACATATGCGTTCTTGCAAAAAGAGAAAAGAAAAAAAAGGAAAGAAAGCAAGAAAGAAAGAAGGAAAAAGAAAAAAAAAGAAAAAAGAAAAAAGAAAAGGAAAAACACCATCTCTCGCCAGAATCGGAAATAGAGACAACGAGCTCTATAATAAGATAACTGGCCTTGTAATAAGATTACTCTCGGCAAATGCACGATTCTACTGGCTCAAGTCAAGTCATCCTACGTAAGACAGGAAATAATCCTTTAATCGTTCTTTCCTCTTAAAGATTAAGAAAAAAAAAAGAAAAAAAAAAGACAGACAGATGGAGAAGAGAAAAGACAGACAGAGATAGAGATTAATATATATATATATATATAGAGAGAGAGAGAGAGAGAGAGGGAGAGAAAGTTTAAAATAAAGGATCAAAAAAAAAGAAAAAAAGAGAAGAAATAACAGAAGAAAAGAAATGAAAAAGGGAAGGAGATATCAAAAGAGTCCGTCCGATTTTTATATCTCTTTTTCCCATGATCATTTTCAAGGTCCCAACTATATCGTGGATAACGATAAAAATCATCGTCTCTCTCACTCGTGAAACTTCAACCGCGTCAAAGTTCTCACCCCGCAGAAGGTTTAATTAGTTTCATAAATGACGATGAGGATTATGATGATGACGAGATAATGACACTGGGGAATATGGAATGATAATGGAGAAGGGATGGGGCCTGTGGGGAGGGGAGGGCGGCTGGAGAAAGGGGGGAGGAGAGAGAAAATCGAAATTCAAGAGAGTCAAGCTTATTCGTCGTCGACTTAGAAAAATAACTGCATTTCGCATGACTCAGCTTTGCTTACGCACGCTTCTCTATTAACGTTTCCTCGTAGACGTAATAATTGATGAGTTTGTGATGAGTGTAGAGTGAGAGAATTGTAGATAATATTATCTACAATTCGAGGTCATATGACCTCGTAAACGAAAAATACAAATTGACAGAGATGGGAAAAAGGGGTTGGGGAAGGGGGGCGAAAAATTACGTGGAAAAATAATCTCAAGATTTTTAGTCTAACAAAGACAAAGGAAGACATCCTCCCCCTCCTCACCCCTCCCCACCACCTTTTTTTTCTCCATCGCCTAAATCGAAAATAATGTAATAATCTTTCTTCTTCGAGTTTCCTAATTTATTACCTTTTATTTTGTTCTTTTTATTCATCCATTTATTTACTTATTTCTTTTATTTTATTTCTTCTTGTTGTCATTTGTCACATCTTCCACTTTTTCCATTCAATGAGTTTTCATGGCGCTTAATTATTATCTCTTCTTTTTTTTTTTGTTCTATTGTTTTCTATTGTTTTGTTCGCTTCGATAATCAATTATATACAAACGATTGTAAAAGATAAATAAAAGTTTGACTCGACTTGATAAAATAAGAAAACGTTCTTTCTTATTTACAATAGATATGTATTTATGAGATGGTCGAGAGTAGAGATGGACGGATGGATGGATGGATGGATGGATGGATAAATGGATAAATGAATGGATGAGAGGGAAGGTGGGAAGGATAGGGGAAATACTTCTTGGCCGGTGTGATTATTAGAAATTAGATGACTTAGGTTCTTACGCGAGCGTTCCCTCTTTTTCGTAAGAAACCTCGTCGAAGAAAGATATATTGTCTGATCTTGCGAAATAGAGATCGACTATTTCTTAGCTTTTATCTAGTCTATGTGTGTATGTGTGTGTGTGTGTGTGTGTATATATACATTTACGTGTGTGTATTATATACGTATATAATTCAAGATGATCTATGTAAAATTTCACGAACTATTTCGATCAAAATCAATTGGAATATTTTTCTTTCTCATTTTGTTTTCCTTTTTTTATTCTTTTATATATTTATATATTTTTTATTAAATTATATATATATATATATATATATATATATATATATTAATAAATATAAAGTCATTAATTTCTTGTTTCATGCGTACAAATTGGTACCACTAATATAGATATACCACAATACAGATATAGTATGTAACATTTTATAGTTAATTGATCATCCAATATACACACACATAAACACATACACACACATATATATATGTATGTATGGACGTGTATAATATATTTCTATTCGTAGAGACATTAATTGGACAAGAAGAGTCGTTACACTGTAAACAGTAATTTATGTAAATAGAGAAATAATAAGTAGAAGAAAGAAAGATAAGCGATCACACACACACACACACTACTATCAACTTTCTTTTAAAATTTTTGTTTTCTTCTTTTTCTTTTTTTTTTTTCCCCTTCTGTTTTGTTCACAAGACGTATATAGTAAAAAGAAATATGTGTGTAGTAGTAACAAAAAAAAACACACACACATACAAATATACATAGTAAACATACAAACACACACACACATACAAACACGTGGAAAGGTCTTATATTTTTACGATCGTTACATTTCTATTACATTACACACACACACACACTCACACACACATATATATTATTCTCGCAAATTTACGTTAGACGTCGTGTGTAACGAGCGCTTCTTTCGTTTCGTCGCACTTACGTTAGTCACATAGACGACATGAAACCTACGAGCCAACGATATACGACCGACTTCTTTTATCTGTTTTTTTTTTTTCTCTTTTTTTTTTCTCTCTCTCTAATACCCGTTCTCTCCACCGGCTGTCGTATGTATCTTACTTATGTACATGAATATATAGTAGACGAATAGAATCCGGTGAGAGGAAGAGGAGGAAATAGTAGTAGTAGTAGTAGTAGTAGTAGTAGTAGTTGTAGTCGTAGTAGTAGTAGTAGTTGTAGAAGAAGAAGAGGATAGAAAGGTTAGCACGAAACTCTGCTGTCATTGCGTCTGGCATGAGGATAATTAAACATTGATTTTCTATGAGCTTTCTTCCTTTTACATCCCTTCCCCAATCCTCCCACCTCTCACCACCCATTCCTCCCCGTTTATTCTTTCTTTCTTTATTTCTTTACTTCCTTCATTACTTTCTGTCTCGACATTCTTTTTATTTAGATTTTTCTCTCTCTCACTCTCTCTCTCTCTCTCTCTCTCTCTCTGTGTGTGTGTGTGTCTCTCTGTCTATCTCTGTCTCTCTCGCGATAAAGTACTTTGCTTTTCGATTAAATCGAACTATTTGTCATTTCGTTCTTTCGATTTGTTGTTAATCACAAAAAAAAAAAAAAAAAAATGACGGAAATAATTCAGACAATTCTATCGAAAAAAAAATTTTCTCTCTTCTTGTTCGACATGTAATAAGAAAGAGAAAAGGATACATGTCTAAAAAATATTTCTATCTTAGAAAAAAATACTTTTATAGATTGATATATTTATTCCTATAATTTGAACAAATAGATGTGTATATAATCAAAAAAAAAACATATATATGTATATATCAAAATGTATTCTTTTTCTTTTTTTTTTTCTTTTTTCCTTTTTCTTTTTTTATACATCGATCCATCCATCCATTCATCTTTATCTATGTGCAAAAAAGAAAATAGATGGAGGTCTGTCTAAAAATAAACAAATGAAACGAAATAAAAAAATAAAATAAAAAATAATTATATATATATATATATATATATATATATATTTATATAGATTAATATATCTGTATTACAAAATAATCGCGATGATACGAGCATGTCATATTTTTTTTTTTTTTAATTACAACGAAACAATTAAAAAGAAAAGAAAAAATCGAATATTTCCTTAGGCCAAACGACAAATCGCGTTTCGATCTATCCATCTGATAATTCGATTATAAGTATCGTCATCATAAAAAAAAAAAAAAAAAAAAAAAAAGAAAAGAAAGAGAAGAAAAAAAAAACGAAAATGATTTATCGATATCAATAGCCAAGAGTCATCGTACTCTCGTTCGAATCTATGTTACGCCGTAGTTTTATTTATAAGATACAATATATCTCGATGATCGATCGAAATCGACCGATCGACATTTAAATTTCCACATGATATATATATATATACATTTTTGTAAAACTGAGAATGAACTCAACGATAGCATAACGCGCGTGTGGCCTTTGTTTGACTTTCACCGTTTCGAGGCGCTCGCCTCGATCGATTTTTTTCGATCCTGACTCTGCTAAAGTCGAGAAATGTCACGGCTGTGCAAATCTTGACCGAGCTGCTATCTTTCTCTTTCTCTTTCTCTTTCTCTCTCTCTCTCTCTCTCTCTCTCTCTCTCTCTCTCTCTCTCTCTTTCAATCTTATTTACCATTACTTTTTCTATCTCTATTTCCTCTCCGACAATTTTAAAACATTTCCAAGAGGAGGCCTCGTCATTTGAACTATCATCATCACTTGATATTAATGATCTATATATATCATTTTACATTATTATATACATTTATATATATATGTATATGATATATGTAAACAAAGATAATATATTAGTATATTAATAAATCTATTTATTTATTTATATCCAAGTATTTCTTTTTCTTTCTTTCTTTTTTTTTCAGATCGATCTATCTAGCCATTCATCCATCTATCTATCTATCTATCTATTTATCTATCTATCTATCTATTTATCTATCTTTTTATTTCGCTAATACATATATATTTGTGTATTATATACTCATAATTATTATAATAATATCATACATTAATTTATCTTAATAATTTGATATATTGTTTGTCGTGCGAGAAAAAAAAAACAAAAGGAAAAGAAAAGAAATTAAACGAATTCTTGTCGATAGGAAAAATTTTCGAAAGTTTTCTCAATGACTAATTAACGATAATTAAATGTATCACGAAGATAATTGGAAAGTAATCGTCATAATTAATGGAATAATATTAATTATTATTATTATTATTATTATT
>NC_140821.1:1672500-1680000 GCF_050613455.1 Vespa mandarinia | reverse complement strand
TTAATGTAATACTCGTGGTAATATCGATATTGACCGAAGTGTGTTGACGCATTACAGATTTTATCGGAAAGATCGATGATAATAATTGCACGGCTCTGCATTTTCTACGAGCTACGTCGATAATATTTATATGTGTATAACTGTTCTGTATTTTTATAAATGTATGCGTGTGTGTGTGTGTGTGTGTGTGTAATTGCGTTTTATGAGACACTATGTATGAGAATAATGATTGTAATCGACAATGAGACCATCGACCTTCTGAAAAATGATCTATGTCTATGTGATCTATATCTCCTTTAATATATTCACATTTATAAATTTTTAATAATCGTTTATATGTATTTATGTATGTATGTATGTATGTAATGACTTTTATAAAATATTTTGCAAAGTATAAATTAATGGTTATGGTCTTCTATAATTTTCCTTTCTTTTTTTTTCTTTTTTACTGTTTTTTTTAATCCCCTAACGATAAGTTAGAAAAATAAAAATGGATGAAAATTGATCGGAGCTTTTTTGTTTTTCCTTTTTTTCTTTTTTTTTTTTTTATTTTATTTTTTTTCTTTTCTTGCTAGACCTGAATATTATTTACTTATTATTACGAACGAGTAATAAAATACGATATGAAATCAACCATCGAATCGTTGAATTTGTGATTAAAAAAAAAAAAAAAAAAAAAAAAAAAAAGAAAAAAAGAAAAAAAAAGATAAAGAAAAAGAGAAAATATAAAAGTGCTACAGATTTATCTAATTCTTTTTCCTTTTCTTTTTTTCTTTTGTAATAGATCTTTTTAACGTTATGTAAATGTAAAAAAGAAATAAAAGCGTGAGGAAGGTCTATGGCAAAAATTAGTACGCTCGATTCTTTCTCCCTCCCTTCCTCTCTCTCTTTCTCTCTCTCTCTCTCTCTCTCTCTCTCTCTCTCTCTCTCTCTCTCTCTTTTCGATACGAGAGAAAAAAAAAATATTGAAATCGTGCGAAATTAATACGAGGACACAGCTGTTACATAGATCCAACACGCTATATCACCTGAATGAAATAATAATTAAAAAGAAAAAGGAAAAAAGAATATAAAGAAAAGAAGAGGAAGAGGAAGAGGAAGAGGAAGAGGAAGAGGAAGAGGAAGAAGAAGAAGAAGAAGAAGAAGAAGAAGAACAAGTAGAAGAAGAAGAGAAGTTCTTTTTATTTTAGACTAGTATAATTGAACTTTTGCAATACTACATTTAGACAATCATGTCACTTGTATCGACGCAACATTCGTTCAATCTCTTTCTCTCTCTCTCTCTCTCTCTCTCTCTCGCACATGTTTCGAATATGTATTACGTATACTAACTTTGTAAGTTGAGAGTTTGTCGAACTTAGAACTAGACCAAAGGCCATGCGTTGCATAAAAAAGACTTTCGTAGTGACTCGTTTAAGTTGATGGCATGAGGTGCAACGACTGAACTCGGAACTGTATCTATTTTACCGGCTAGAATATGTCATGGCGTGTTAGAAAACGAACGAAATAAATTTCAACTTGATGTTCTGCTACAGAATAAAATACATATATATATATATTTATGACATTTAAATAAAATATATAGAAAAATTTTATTTATTA
Organism: Vespa mandarinia; assembly: GCF_050613455.1. Lineage (NCBI taxonomy): Eukaryota > Metazoa > Arthropoda > Insecta > Hymenoptera > Vespidae > Vespa > Vespa mandarinia. The sequence continues at coordinate 1,678,398 of NC_140821.1, read as the reverse complement.
TATATTTTATTATAGATATATATATTTTTTTTATCGAATTATATTATAATAAAATAGAATTAAAAAAAAAAAATATATATATATATATGTATAATTAATAATATTGTTATTATAGCATAATTCAGTACTACATAAAATAAATGATAACCAATATATATATATATATATATATATATATATACACGTAAATATTGCATACACGTATATAGATCATTTTAAAAAGATCATGGACTTATATATTAATGACTAATTTAAGAAATTTCTAACCACGTTACCGAGCGACCGATCAATAACAATAATGTCCTATAAATATGCATGCATATATGGCTGTAAAAAAAAAAAAAAAAAAAAAAGGAAAGGAAAGAAAAAGGAAAGAGAAAAAAATAAAATAAAAAAGAAAAGAAAGAGACACAAACAAATACAATAAAAAGAAAATAAACATTCTCGTTTGAATCTATTTCTCTTATTCAAGGCGAAGATAATTGCTGGGAGTTAACTCTGTTAGATTACTTCCAGTTTAAACGATAGCTCATAAATCGCGACTCAATGCGAGCGAGTTCTTTGCGTTTGCGTGTTGCATCGGTACAGTCCACGATTGCAATTGCAATTCTAATCGTCACGGTGAGTCTAGGAGGTGGATTTAGAAAAAAAAAAAAAAAGGACGGAAAGAAAGGAAGAAAGGAAGAAAAGGAGATAATTATGAGAGAGAGAGAGAGAGAGAGAAAGAGAGAGAAAGAGAGAGCATTGTGAGAGTGAATGAAAGAGAGAGAGAGAGGGAGAGAGAGAGAAAGAGATACACACAAAGAGATAGAAAGATAGATAGAGCGGGATAGATAGAGATAGAGATACAGAGAGAGAGAGAGAGAGAAAAAAAAAACTCTAATGTATAAGAAATTATTACCTGTCCTCCAATTGTCTTTCGAAAATCACCGGATACGCAACCCCGATGAATTCTCATAAATCAACTCGACAAAAGTTGGGAGGACTCACTTTACTCGCGTAAAACATGTAAGTTTCTACCAACCCCTCACAAAACTATGACCTATCGTAACATGACGGCATTTCTAGATATGTAATACGTGTACGTACATGCATATATAAAACGAGACCTCACTCAATATTATTTCTCTTCTTTTTCTCTCTCTCTCTCTCTCTCTCTTTCCTTTATTGTTGCCGTTCTCTTTTCGTTCTTTCTTTAGTTTCCTTTCTTCTTTTTCTTTTTTCTTTTATCTTTGCTTTCCTATATTAATCTCGTTTAAACACGAGAGAAGGAAAAAAAAAAAAACAAATAAGAGAAGGATAAAAAACAGAGTAATTAAATATAAGGTTATCAAAATCTAATCAGTCATAGGATCGTGTGATGACGATTAAGAGGAAAATCCTCGATTAAAAAGATAGAGAGAGAGAGAGAGAGAGAGAGAGAGAGAGAGAGAGAGAGAGAGAAGAGGAAGAGAAGAATTTACTTTTGTCGCGAATAGTGTGAAGCGTAAGAGAGAGAGAGAGAGAGAGAGATATAGAAAGAGATGGTGTTATATAGTGACAAGGTTAAAGGAGAGAGAAAGAGAGAAAATTAATCGTTGGCCGTTGACCTCGTGAGGGAGGAGGCTCTTGGAAAGATGGTGGAGGTGCTGATGGCAATGGTAGTGGTAATCGTAGTTGGCTGATGTCGGTAGTATGATAATGGTAGTCGTCCTGATAGTGTGGTGGTAGTGTGGTGGTGGTGGTGGTAATGGTAGATGGGTAGACGAAGTGTGGGGATATGGAGGGGAACGAGGCCACTCGGAGTGGTGGGATTCGTGCGACTGATCAATGCACCGTGCGCGTCAGAATCGCGCAAAGCCATGCACTGCATTTCGATTCTTTTTTTTTTTTTTTTTTTTTTTTTTTCTTTTTTTTTTTTTTGATGTATATATATCCCATGATACATACATGTATTAATACAATATTTCGAACGTGTTATATCGAACACAATTCGATTTATACGATTTATCAATTATTTATATATATATATGTACATATATACGTGTACATGTAAAATATAATTGAAATATTAGATATGTTAGCCGAATGATTATTTGTACATACAAATTTTTCCGTTCTATTTTTCTTTGTTCTTTTTTTCGTTTTTTTATTCTTTTTTCTTTTTTATTTTTTTTTTTCTTGGAACGGAACCGTTCAAATTATCGGACTTAAATGTATGCTATTGGAACGTATATCGTTCCAACTCTATTTTCGTATTCCAATACACGAAATACCAAAGATATTCGTAATCGAGTCATTGCGAATAAATGATATTTTTTTTTTTGTCGAACGGTAAAAAAAAGATTTTCTTTATACCCTCTCTTACAATTTCTTCGTTCCCTTTTTCACTCATGATACGAAAACAACAACGATATCGATCGACGTAAAAAGAAAAAAAAAAAAAAGAAGAAAAAAATAAGAAAAAAAACGGGACTATGCTATAAATACGCTGTCATTTTAATTTAAGTAAATTGTTCGTAGGAAAAATTGAGATCGGTATATAACATAAAAATATATATATATATATATATATAAATATATATATAAATATGATTATATTTATATATATATATATTATATATATATATTATTATATGATATATATATATATATAAATATGATTATATATATATATATATATATATAATCGGAACAGTCCTGTCGTATGAAATAAAGAAAAAGAAAAGAAAAAAAAAGAAAAAAGGAAAATAGTTGAACATAGATCGTCCGTTGGATATTGTTTGAAGAAGTTGCACTTCGTGACGAATAAAAAATTTAATCCGATCGTTCTCTTTCCGCTAGCGTGCTTTCGTGACTCCGCGATACGGACAATGCAAAGCTACTACTAATATGTTTTGCCCACGTAGTAGTAGTAGTAGTGTAGTAGTAGTAGTAGTAGTAGTAATAATAGTAGTAATAGTAGTAGTAATAGTAGTAGTAGTAGTAATAGTTTCCCTCGTTCCGTTGTAAGGAACTTTGAATCATCGCTCCGCGAAATAACAAAAGCTGTATAATCGATTTGTGGTAAGAGTACATAGATATCCTATGTACATACACGCCAGATGCGCGTGTGTATATACGATTTTAAAATAAAATGAAGGAAGGAAAAAAGAAAAAAAGAAAAAAAAAAAGAAAAAAAAAAAAGAAAAAACGTTCATTCGAAGAAATTCACAATCTTCGCGATTACCACTAATTCAATTCAAGTCATTAATAATATTTATAACAACGTTTACGAATATTTCTTTTTTTTGGTATTTTTTTTTTTTATTTTTTTTTTTTTTTTTAATTCTCTTTGACCATCATTCAGCCTCCCCTAACCCAATTGAAATTCTCTCTTTGTACATTAAATATCATTAATAGAAATTCTAATATTTTCTATAATATTCAATAAACACGAATCTTATTGGCAAAGTCATTCGAAACATTATACGTAAATATAACATTTGAAATAAAATAAAGACATGACCTTAAACTTTGAACTTTTATATCCTAAATCCATTTTAGAATAGAATTTAGAATCTTATTAAATATTATAAATGACGCGTTCGAAAGAAAATCCAGAGAACGACCTTAAATTTTCAACGATTACAAATTTAATAAATATATATATATATATATATATATATATATATTAATTAATTTTTGTTTATTATTAATTAATACAAAATAAAAGATATATTTATTCGTATAATAAATAATAAAAATATTAAATTATTTATATCTTCGTATTCGTAAGCTTATATTAAAATATAAGAAAATTCTATCCGAGGATGAAACTCTAAGACGAGGAAGAGTAGAGTAAGAATATTGTAAAGGAAGGAAGGAAGGAAGGAAGGAAGGAAGGGAGGAAGAGAGAAAGGGGAGGATAGTTTAATCCTAGAGATATTGTTTTGATGGTCGAATAATTTTCCTTTTATCGAGTAAGCATATTCAAGAATGAGAGTAATAACAGTATGATAAAGTAAGTCTGAGTGGGTGGAGCAGGGTGAGGGGTGAGAGAAAGGGTTGAAGGGAGAATGGAAGGTCAGGTTAAAGTGCAGCAACGAATCTGGCTTAGAGTTTAGAGAGGGAGATTTCGTTGAAACTACTTTTGTTATTAATTATTAACTTACATAGTTAATGGCGTTCGCACGCACATTTCTCTTTTTCTTATTTTGCATATGTGTATGACGATAAAGTGATAAGGGCGAGGGGGTGGGCTCCCCTCCCTCCCTCCCTCTCTCTCTCTCTCTCTCTCTCTCTCTCTCTCTCTTTCTCTCTCTGTCTCTGTCTCTGTCTCTATCTCTGTGTGTCTCCTTCTCTTTCTCTCTTGTAATGTTATCTCTTACATCCAGAAACGTGAAAACGATGTAATCCAAGAAGTAAAAGGATATAATATCTTCATTGAAAGGCAACAAAAGACACCGCTCTCTTGATTCTTATTGTGAGTCACCTTACGTCCGAGAGAGACCAATGTAAGCGATATAAATAGAACAAAGATTCTAATGGGCATTATCATTTAAAAATATTTATATATTGTGTGTATGTGTGTGCAGGCGTCTGTGTCTGCTGCGTGTGAATATTTGTACGAGAATGGTCTAAAAAAAATTTCAACGTACTTGTTATAAATCGATCCGTTATAGAAGGAAAAAAAGAGAAAAAAAAAGAAATAATAATAAATAAATAAATAAATAAATAAATAAATAAATATAATCCCGTTAAATGCAAATCTATCATTTTGTATTTTCTATTACAAAGTCCGAATATATTTCAGAAATTATGGTAATTTGGTAAAAACAGATAGTGGAGTAAAAAAAATTTCAAACACGTTATGATCTACTTAATGCATATATTATTGTCTTGTTATTATATTTTTATAGTTTTTATCGTATATTGGAAAATTATTATTAATTATTATGTATGTGTGAAAGCTTATTTCATATATATATATATATATATATATATATATATATATATATATTATTATGTATATATTAATTTCCTTCATATCTAATAAAAATCTCAACAATTTTTTCCCCGATCTAGAAAGTTGTCAGTGATTTCCAATTCTTAATCTTCTTTTTTTTTCTCTCGTTTTTTTCTCTCTCTTTTTTCTTTCGTAAATGCGTCATCGAAATATTAGAAATTTTTCATCGATCTAGAAAGTTGTTCGATTTCGAATTTCCAACTTGTGTGTGTGTGTGTTTTTTTTTCTCCTTCTTTTTTTTTTTTATTTTTACGCATAGCAAAAAATTTGAAAAATTTTTCCTCGATACGCAGAAAGTTATTCGATTTCGAATTTCGAGCTCAGTTTTTTTTTTTTTCTTTCTTTTCTTTTCTCTTTTTTTTTTCTTTTTTTTACGTAGTAAAAAATTTATCAAATTTTGATAGACAAATTTCACGTCGCATCTAAAAAGTTGTAGGATTTAATGAAATAAAATAAATAAAAGGAAAAAAAGAGAAAGAAAGAAAGGAAAAAAAAAAGGCAAAAAAAGAAAGAAAAAAAGAAAAAAAAAAGAAAAAAAAAAAAAGAAAAAAAGAAAAAAAGAAAATGTCAAGAATATTTTATATCCTGTATATAAAACCCGTCAACTTGTCATTTTATATCGTAGAGATATAATATCTCTCGTGATCGAGCGCGTCGAGCCGAAAATTCCCGTATTATTTATCTTTATCTCTTTCATTTGTTTATTCATACATTTATTTTTCGCATATAATCGTGTGATAATCGGATAAATAGGAACGAATCGCAATAATATAAATCGTCCGACGACATTGGAACTCTTTGAAATGGATAAATTCGATTAAACGGCGCGATAATATCGCGCTTTTGAGAAGGAACAAGTCAACGAAGCGAAGCGAAGCGACAACGACGAAGGCTTCCGTTTTTCCTTTTTT
>NC_140821.1:1662500-1667500 GCF_050613455.1 Vespa mandarinia | reverse complement strand
AAAAAAAAAAAGGTAAAGTTTGATTTAAAAATTTCGTATTAATTGAGACCATCCGTCGCGAGGACTGATTAGTTTTTTTTTCTTTTTTCTTTTTTTTTTTTTTTTTTTTTTTTTTTAGACTTTTTTATTTTATTTTACGTATATATAATATATCAACGTATAATTCTTCTTTGGAAAAAGTTTGCGTCGGAGATAATTTTTTTCTGTCCTTTTTTTTCTCTCTTGTATTTTTATTCTTTTTTTGTTTACTTATCTTTCTATTTGTTGTAGATTATATTTTTTTTTCTTTTTTTTTTTCTTTTTTTTTTTCTTTTTTTTTTAGTTGTCGGTCGTATCGATCGTTTGCTTGCTTGCGAGTTATTAGCGACGTAAGGTTAAATTTGCAATGTAATAAAAAAGAAAATATATAAATAAATAAAAAATGAAAGAAATAGAAAATAAAAAAAGATAAAAATAGAATGAGAGAGAGAAAGACAGAGAGAGAGAGAGAGAGAGAGAGAGAGGGAGAGAAAGAGAGAAGAAGAGATAAGATGTAAGAAGAAAGAATTTTTGTTCGATTAGCATTCTTTATTGTTCACGACGCAAAAGATGGATTTTCCTGTTTCACGCATCGCTAAATACGGCCTTGAATTTATCAAAGACTCGTCTCGTTTTCCTTTTCCTTTGGTTTTTTCTTTTCTTTTTTTATTTTTTTATTTTTTTCTTTTTTTTTTCTTTTTATTTTTATTTTTTCTAATTTCTTCGTTCTTCATAATTTCGTGATTTTCATTAAGATTTCAATTTCGAATCCTAAACAGAAGTTAATCCCTAAGGTACCATACTTCGTTCTATTTTTTTTTTCGTATCCTTTAAGATCTATGATGTTTCAGGAGCAGAAGGTAATCCGATTCCGGAAATCGTTACCAAGGGAGACTTTGTCGGACAACAACGACGACGATGAAGACGTCGACGAGAACGATGGGAACGACGATGAGAAAATACGCGTAAAACGAGAAGCGGAATTCGTTAGGCACGTTGTTTCCGGTTACTTGGGTTCTTACGTTCGTGTACCAGAGATCGTTCGTTACGATGCAAAGGACGTAACCAAACTTCTCGAAATTATTCGACCATTTCGTTCAGGTAAAAATTCATTCTATTAATCCTTAATATTACTTAACAATATTACGTTTACTGAAATTATTCATGCTTTTTATTCATGCTACGATATTAATAATTTCTAACAATTATTTTGACATATATATATATATATTAATACGTTAATTCAAAAACAAAGATTTCACGTACACTTCATTTTCTCGCGTGACAAAAATATAAATATGAATGCACGTACAAGAGAAGAAAAACAAACGCCATTTGTTTCTCGTTGTTATTAAAAAAAAAAAAAAAAAAAAAAAAGAAGAAAAAAAAAAGAAAGAAAAAAGAAAAGGAATTATACATTTCGATTTTTCCATTTTGTGATTCATTGATTTATTCAGAGTTTCTTGTCTATGTCTGTACTATTTTTTTTTTTTTTTTGTTTTTTTTTTTGTTTGATTAATCAAAATCAATTTTCACATTTCAACGTGTACGATGGAAAGGTTAGGTACGTATATACGTGACCGAAATTCTCGATATTATTCAACCATTTCACGCTCAGTTAAAATTTACGTTATTAATAGTACTATAAAAGTTACTGACAATTATTCTAGTATATATATATATATATATATATATATATATCTCCATTAATTCGAAAGGAAAGATAGCGAAGATTTCATTTCTCTCGTGATAAATGTATAAATCAAATATAGATCATATACACACACATGCAGAGATGACACGTATGGTATTATCAAAAAAAAAAAAAAAAAAAAGAAAAAAAAAATATACGTCCCGATTTTATCATTTTACAATTCATTGATTTATTTAGAGTTACCTGTTTCCATCTGTACCATTTTATTTTTAATCGAAATCAATTTTATACGTCCACGGTCACTAAACGAAAATCTACTACTATCCGATTAATAGAATAAAATATATCGCATATGTATCGCTGAAAACAAACAAAAATATAGTGGGGGGGGGGGGAAATAAAGGAATTTATAAAATTGATCATTTATGAAGTATGATATGATATATATATATACGGTGGGAGACTTCGTACAATAAAAATATAAAAGTACATATTGTATCGTACGAACAAAAAATTTCCCTGACTTGTTTCATACTCGTGTACGTGTATGAGTTTATGTATTAAAAAAAAAAAAAAAAAAAAAAAAAATTTATGAATATCTTAAAAAGAAAAGCATACAATGAAATTTTAAGTAAACAATTTTTATAATAATATTCGAAAATAATCATATTTTGATAATTTTCATCAATCTGATATTGGATATTTACATAATTTTTTTTCTCTCTCTCTCTCTCTCTCTCTCTCTCTCTCTCTCTCTCTTTTATCTTAATTTTCTTTCGATTTATGAACTATCTGTATCATTCAATAGGAATATCTTCGTTTAACAGGCAATTTCGAACTGAAAGGATGTGTAATAGAAAAGAAAAACAAAGAGAGAGAGAGAGAGAAAAAATTTAATTAAAAGGTGAACCTGTTAAAAGTCAAATTATTCGTATCGGATAGAAATTCTTTTTCTCTCTCACTCTTTCTCTCTCTCTCTCTCTCTCTCTCTCTCTCTCTCTCTCTCTCTCTCTCCTGCTACGTTTCATTAAAATCGAGCGTGAAAATGGATTAAAAAGAGATGAAAATTTGTTGGATCCACTTGAAATATAAAACTAATATAATAAGCATCAAGATTTCGAAGGTGATGATGATGGTGGTGGTGATGGTGGTGGTGATGGTGGTGGTGGTATGTGTGTGTGTGTATGTTAGAATTGACGATCTAGGTCAACCAAAGAGTACTCGATTAGTTTCAACCTTTCCGATCTAAACTCAACGATGGAAGAGAATTGGTTCGTGATATCTATGATAAACTTTCTCGATTTCATTCCTACTTTCTCTTCGTGTGGAAATTTGTATTTCTTATACACCTCCTCTCTTCCTCCTACTCCACCTCCTCCTCCTCCTCTTCCTTTACTTTTCTTTTTTCTTCCTTTTTTTTCTCTCTTTCTTTTTTTTTCTCTTCACTCTTTAATCACGATCGGTAGGCAGCTGCCAAGGGGACATAAACTTCGATCCTTTACTCGAAATCAGCCTCCTTTCTCTCTCTCTCTCTCTCTCTCTCTCTCCCTTTCCTTCCATCTCTCTTTCACTTCGAAGCCAATGAAAAGCAAGGTATGATCTTTGTGTATGCTCAAAGTGCACTCTCTTCCTCCCTCCCTCCCTCCCTCCCTCCCTCCCTCCCTCCCTCCCTCCCTCTCTCTCTCTTTCTTTTTCTTATAGAAAAAAGCTTTTGCAATATCCTTCAGTTCTACCTGCTTCCTTGCATGCACGGAATGTGTCTTGGAACGAACAAAGAAAACGAACGAACGAACAAACAACGACTACGACGACTCCCACTCGTCTTTACGAGTTTTACGAAGACCATCTGCTTCCTTTGGTTTAATGTTCTTTCGAGAATGGAACACCGGTTGCTTCCTTTCGGACGACACCCTTTATGACGATTTCTTTATTCCCTTCTTTTTCTATTCTTCGTTTAACCACGGTACAAAGTACTTCTAATGTTCAATCATGTATGAATTATAAATCGTAATGTGATATTATCAAGAAAGATATTGTCGAGAATTTTTGTTAGACAAAGAGAAAGAGAGAAAGGGAAAGAAATATTTTCTTTTTTACACACGTACACACACACACACACACACACACACACACACACACACGCACACGCACACGCACACGCACACGCAGAGCCTACTTGAACTTCGATCTATCGTCTTGCGTTAAATCGAACAATTTTATTGTCTGAAACATTTAATATACGTTTATCGATCATTTCAAACGAGTATTTAACTTATGCACGGGTGAATGTTTGAATAAAAAAAAAAAAAAAAAAAAGAATGAGAAAGAAATCATACAAATGATTTTTTAATGAAAAATAATTTCTACGAAAATTATCAGATATTTTTCTTCTATTTTAAATGCTTAAGAAAATGAAATCCAAGCAAGTATTAAATTATTAATTATTATATAGACGTTAATTTCTTTATAAACAAGTATTACGTCTTTAATATACATAGGTAAACGTAAGACGAGACGAACGGACGAAGTCATTTAAATGGATAATGCCCTCTTATCTTGTTCGTCTTCCTCGCTCTACGTTACTTGACTCCATTTCAACTAGAGTTCAATAGAATCTGAGACACCTTATCTCGCGCTAGACGCGCTCTTCTAAAATTTTAATGCCTGTGAAAACGAAAGAGATAACGAAGATATTTTTCTTTTTAAAAGTGTTACTTTTCTATAAAAATAAAAAAATTAGAAAGATAGGTATAATGTAATGATAAAAAAAGAAAAAAAAAGAAAGAAAGACAAAGCTTTAATTTAATCTATATAATAAAATTCGAAATATAATCAAAAACGAAAATTTCTTAAATTACTTCTATGATATTTCGAGGGACAATTGAAAAGATTGAAATACAATATAGCTCTGAATATAAAATGTCGATTTTAGAATTGATTTTATTAATTTGATTAATTGATTACAGTCGAATGAACAAATTGGATTCAAAATTTAACTTGATCTCTTTTTTTCTTTTTTTTTTTTTTTTTATTTTCCTTCTTCTTCTAAAAAAATAAACCAGTCCAAAGGAATCGTTTCTTATTACAACAACAACAACAACAACAACAACAACAACAACAACAACAACAACAACAACAACAACAACGAAATAAATAAATAAAAATAAATAAATAAATAAGTAATAAAAAAAAAAAAAAAAAAATTAAAGATGGGAGAAAGTAAAAAAAAAAAAAAAAGAAAAAAAAAGAAAAGAAAAAAAGGTTTTCCAGAAGTTAGAGTTATTCTTACCGATTGTTTCTATTTGCAAAGATATTGCTAAGACTTCTT
>NC_140821.1:1635000-1657500 GCF_050613455.1 Vespa mandarinia | reverse complement strand
GGAGAAAAATTTCAAGAATAATCCAAATTAATATTTTAATAAAGTTATTCTGACGTAGTTAAGAAAAATTCAAACGATCTAATTCAAACTTAATCGGAGTTTAAAAAAAAAAAAAAAAAAAGGAAAGAAAAACTAATAAAGTAATTTTGATAAAATCGAATATACTAATGAATTAAATTTAATGAGATCTAAGAAATTTAAACGAACTGATATCGCTTAATCTAAGCAAAAAAGAAAGAAAAAAAAGAGAGAGAGAGAGAGAGAAAAAGAGAGGAAAAAACTAATAAAACATTTTTGATAAAATCTAACAAAAGACAGAAAGAAAGAAAGAAAGAAAGAAAAAAAAGGATAAAAAAAAAATATATAAAGAAACTAATAAAAATAATTTCGATAGGATCTAAAATATTCGGAGAAATCAAGTAAATGAAATTTCGATAAAATCAACAAAAATCTAAAGGAAAAACTAATGAATTATATTCCGATAAAATCTACTAGAAAAAAGTCAAGAGAAAATGATTCTATTAGAGTAATTATCTGTGAATAGAATCGAAAGGCGCGAAAACGAAATAAAATCTTTTTTCTCTTTTTTTTTTTTTTTTTTCTTCTTCCTTTATTATTATTATTATTAAAACGATCGAAAGACAAAGTCTGAACGCAATTCTGTACGCAAACTGCGGGATCTAACGAAATATTGTATTTAAACAAAACAAAAGAAAACAAAACGAAAAGAAAAAGATAGAAAGAAAGAAAGAAAGAAAGAAAGAAAAAGAAAAAGAAAAAGAAAAAAAAAAAAGAAAAAGAAAAAGTCAACAATAATTTTGTCCATTTCGTTAATAATAGATTTTCATTGAGACGGATTTAGATTACACGGATGTTAAATTCGTCATACTCCTTTTCAAAAGTAATGATGGGCCGTTCTAATACGATGTGTCGTCCGTCTAACGTTAATAGAAACGCTCGGAGAAACGCGCGCGCACAAGCACACGCACACACACACACAATGTGTCGTGTTCAAAGTCCATGAATTGTGTAAGAGAACCTGTAGAGGAAGGCCCCCGAAGAGAGTCAGGTACCGTGACAAGAAAGAACCTGATTCCGAACGGGGCAAGGCTCGCTAGAGACCCTTTCTTTCCTCCCACCCTTCTACCACCTCTTACCCTCATCCCCTCTTCCTTAGCCCCAACCCGCCCCCGATATCCCTTCCTCTCCTATTCCCGTCTTTTCTCTCCCTTCCACTTTCAACTTCTTTCTTTCTTTCTTTGATAGAATATACAGTGCGAGCAACGCAGAACCATAATAAAACCCGAGTCGCACGATTCTCTCGCGGCGGCACGCATATCCATTTTTGTTCCTTCAAAACTATTTCCGTAATTGCTTTCGTTCTTTGATATAATTGATTCTTTTTTCTTTCTTTTTTCTTGGTTTTTTTTTTCTTCTTCTTTTAAGGAACGCGACGAAAATCTAAAGAAAAAAAAATGAAAATATATATATATATATATATATATATATATATATATATATATATAAAATGTTGTTATCCTACGAAAGTATCACGAAAAAAATATGGATTTCAATATCGTCGATTTATCGTCTATAAGAAATTGTATCTCGTAAAGAAATTATTTTCGTAATATACACTGAATAAAACAATTATTGACGTATTTAAAGTAAAATATATTCGTAAAATTAAATGTTTAATTTAAATGATATTAATCGTTGTTTTCGTACGTACGTACGTACGCATCATATCTATATGTATATGTACGTAGATAGATCTGTACTCGTCGAAAGACTGTATATGAATGAAGAGATCTCTTTCTTAGCCTTGAGAGAGTTCGAACGCTCGATTGTTTTTGTTTTGTTCTTGGAAGATATATTTCTTAGAAATCCACAGCCCAATGTCTATTTACATGACGAATGATATATACGTATGTTCTCTCTCTCTCTCTCTCTCTCTCTCTCTCTCTCTCTCTATTAATTCTCGTTCTGTTATTAAAAAAAATGAACTTACCTGTACGTATGACTAAGGAGAAGTATGTATATATAAGAAATTAGTATTTCTGTTCTGTCTCGTGTACAATTCTTGGAAATCTGAAAAATTTATAATAGGATCATATTATTACAAGATAAAATTAAAAGTATGTACGTGTATACATATGTTACATATATATACTAGAGAATACTCATTTTATGTATATAATGTAGTTTGGATATTTTCTTTATTGGTATATATATGTATGAATGTATGTATAAACGAGTATATATGAAAATCGAATAAAAATCGATCAAAATTATTACAAGAAAATTATTGATCATTAAAAATGAGAGAGAAGGATATCGATATTGGTGAAAGTAAAGCTAAAAAATTGAAGCAAATGTATGACGCAATAATTCCCTGTTAAATGGTAAGGAGAGACAGGGAGAAGGGAGTATTTCGAAATATCGATTTTATATTTCATCGATATCTTTTGTACGTGACAATGTCCCGACTTGAGAACGCGGTCATTTGAAAATCACTCGTTCAGCTATCAATTGACATATCGGAAAAAAATATACGTTAGAAAAAAAATATGCTAATTTACCTGTAATTATGCGGAACGACGAAGCACCGTCATTGTTGTCTTGTCAGCGTGTCCAAAATGGCGAGCAGGTCAAAATACGAAAATGGACTACGTAGTTCGTTCACCGATACGTCACTTCCGGTACCTAGTGAGTCAATGAAAATATTAATTTCATATAATAACAATTATTAAAAAGTAATATGCAGTATGAAATATAGAGGATCGTTGAAGTTATGAAAAATCTGATCAATTGGAATTATTAATATTGACAATGATTTTTAATTAAATAAAAATATATTTTTTAACCAAGAGCGATATATATATATATATATATATATATATATTTGCATATACGAAAATCGAATGTATTACGAAATACAATCGATCACGTTAACAAATGAAAATATTATCAATTAGAGGGTCATTAAAAAGACGAGAGAAATATCGATAAACGCAGTAATAAAAATCTAAAAAATTCGGGGAAAAAAGGTTATTACCCAATAGCTCCCTTCCCTCCTTTCTCCCATTACACCGGCTACTGGACAATTCGAAGACGCTGATTTCATTTTCGTGAATATCTTCTAAATGCGTCTTTATCACGACTTGCGAACAATGCACGTTAGAAATACACGTTTCAAGGAATCGATCGATGTATAAGGAAGAATTGTAGGTTAGAAAAAAAATATACTAATTACTTGTAATTAACGAGGACGATACAAATACCGTATCGAGCAGATGTGGTCAGTCGAACAAACATGGCGATGTTGTTCACTCCACGACTGTTGAATAGTTCGCGCCGCGCATGCGCATAACGTTACCTTAAGTACATCGTTCGTCAAACAATATATTTATTATAAATTTACTATTTTTATTACTGAGAAATATACGATACAATATAAAATCTATAAGGATTAAAATCATAAAATATATTGTTAATAATTATTTTTCAATCGATTGAATAAATTAGACAAAGATGTATATGTGTATCACATAGTAATTACTTACAATTTATCTTTCAATTTCAATATTTGACGTCTAAAATAATAGTAAATAAATAATCGATCGATTAAAATTAAGAATATATATACATATATATATATATATATCTTCCCTCGTAATATTTTTTACTATAATGATATTTTCAATAAAATTATTACATTAATTTGCAGAAATAATTTTTAATTTAATTCGTAGAAGAAATTTGAAACGACGTATTAAAAGGGAAAATAATGCCTTCGAATATTATGAGAGGAGAAAAAACGAAAAGATTTTGACTTACGTATTCGGTACATATATATATATACGTATATATATATACACTACTGACCTATATTAAATTGGCACACTGACCTATATAATTTCTTAGAAATTATGTATGTAAGTACCTGTTTTTTTCAATGCCAAGGTAGACGACCCAACAAAAAAAAAAAAAAAAAAGCAGAGAAAAAAAAAGAAGAAAAAAAATCTCTCGTCGCTGCGTCACACAGACAGTCTCCACACACAAGCGTACGAAATACGTGGAATCGAGCTCTGCTCGGCCGACGACAAACGACCAAAAAGAAAAACTTTGTACATATGTATGTATGTATATATATGTATATATATATATATATATGTATGCATGTTCTATTTTCTCGAGACATGATTTTCTTATATAAATACATTTACATATATATATATGTATATATATACATTCTTGGAAGAAGAGGCCAGTCTATTTCTTATTTTAATATAGGTTTGTAGGAAATGTATTATCTCCTCGAAAAAGAACTGCGAACGCGTTAATACGAAATATAAAGGGACAATACTTTTTCCTATCGTTTCTTCCTAACTTTCTTTTCTTTTCTTTTCTTTTTCGTTCTTGTTTTTTTTTTTTTTATCACGAATTATTCTATAACATTTTAATATTTTAAATACGTTTACAAGGGAGAATATCGAAGATTTTATGAAATATTGACGAAACGAAAACCCACGTGCTTTTATAAAAATAACTTTTCTGTTTTTTTCTGTTTCTTTTTCTTTTTTTTTTTTTTCCCGAATAATTTGCATCGTTCAACTAAATTCTTCTTTGATATTGAATAGGTTATTTAATAGATTGAATAATTAATAACGTTGAATTGTCTTTTTTTTTTTTTTTTTTTTTTTTATTACGGATATCGAATGGAATTCATTTAGAGATATTTTTTTCCTGTTTTTTTTTTTTCTATTTCTTTTCTTTTTTTTTTTTTATTTTTGTTCTTATTTTTTTCTTTCTTTTTTACAGAACAAAATTCAAATGAACAATTTTAGGTTAGTTTTGTTATTTTCTTGCAATCATTTTTTTCGCATGATACAACAGCATAGCAACCAAGGTGTAAAAGGAATATGTGAGAGAGAAAGAGAAAAAGAGAATAAGAGAGAGAGAGAGAGAGAGAGAGCATCGACATCGTCATCGTTGCCGTGAAACGTTTTTCTTTTCTTTTTTTACTGTTCACCGAACGAGAATCAGCGTGAAAGGCAGTGGTTACTCGTTAGAGTAACTTTAATGAGTCACCCCTTCTTATATCCTTAGAGACGCTTTATGGGAATGGAAAGTAGAGAGAAAGAGAGAGAGAGAAAGAGAAAGATAATGAGTGATTATTTCAATTCAACGAGCTCTCGTAACTCCCGGTGATTTCAAGTCATTCATTCAGTGCATGTAAATTATCATTGTGTGCATAAATTAATAAATATTTATCTTCAAAAATTATGGTATGTAATTTCATTTGTTTGTTTGTTTGTTTTCTTTTTCTCTTTCATTTCCTCATTATATTCACATTTTTTTTTTTTTTTTTTTTCAACATAACAAAAAATATCTATGCGTTACTAAGGCATTACAATAAACAAATCACGATTTAATAATAATAATAATAATAATAATAATAATAATAATAATAATAATAATAATAATAATAATAATAATAATTAATGTGTATAATAATGAACGTCTATTTGTGATATTTGTTACAGAAAAAAGGAAATACAAGAAGAAAGTCAAAATATATGCCATGAAAATGCCAGATTATACTTTTCTTCCATCGATGTTCGCCAAATTAGATCATGATTTATTTAAAAGTAAATCGACGTTTGCCGTAGAAATAAAACCTAAACAGGGATATCAACGTAAAGAGGAACAACGATTGCAAAAGTGTCCGTATTGCCTTGCACAGTATTACAAGGTAATAGAAATCATTAGAATTATTTTTATTATTATTTTTCCCTTTCGAATAGATCATTACTAATCGATCGAATGATATTTCTCTTTGATTTCAGTTTAATGAGAAAATGATCGATGATAGAAGCAGTTATTGCCCGTTCGATCTTTTCTCAGGGGATGTCGAACGTATGAACGGAGCGATCAAAGGCTTGTTAAGATCACCTCAAAATAATTTGAAGATTTTCAAGGATGGAACGATCGTTTACGATCAAGAATTTTCAACGAATGATCTTGAAACTGTATTAAATGATTTTTATCAAACTGCTGATATTTCTACAAAAGATATCAATGTAAATTTGTTCAGCAATTTAATTTGTGCTATATTATTGCACTCTTATCCTCAGAGTAAACGTTCAGAGTTAATGCGAGCTAAATTTAAACGTAATCGCTTTTATCATATTTCTGAACGTGACAATGAAGTTATTCGTGACACCAATGAGAAACTCCTTTCAAAAACAAGAAAACTTTTTTATCTTTTACAGGAAGTATGAATTTCTTTTTTTAAATATATTCTTTCATTTATATGAAGTAAACATAATATTATCTCTCGGTGAAATATTTATTTAACTTCTCTTTTTTTTCTTTTTTTTTTTATAGGAATGTAAACGTGAAAGTAATAATGATCTACCAAAGGACTGTATATTGGAAAGAATACTTTCAATGCAAAGATTACCATATGTCGGTACAGAACATATCTATGATATCTACGATAAACATTCAACAGTGATAAACGATGAGATCATATATTCTCATTTAATAAATTCTTCTTGGAATTATACGAAAGAAGAACACAAGGATACCAATGGAAATCATACTGACAATTGGCCAAGTACAACTTCTAAAATTAAAGAGAATATTGAGTTAATTAAAAATACAGATCAATGGAAGGAAAATATTTCTTACTACAACGATAAGTTAATAGATAAAAGTAATAATGATAATATCGAGTATAAAAATGATAAAATATCAAGCAACATAAATAATAAAGATCTAATAGCATTACAAAATTATCTTTTATTTTGTACTGCAAGAGATTGTTCAATATTAATAACTTTTCGACAATTAAAACCGTAAGTTGTGTTTATATATCATTAGAATATGAATATTAATTTCAATCAATGTATGATTCAATTATGTTTTCTATTTTTTTTCTTTTTTTTTCTCCAGGGAAGCACTGTTGTCCGTTCCACAAGAATATGTGATCAAAATATCTAAAGATCTTTGTTTTCTTACCAGTGTTAATGTTACCGACTTGGATCCAAAAAGTATGCATAGTATTAAAAGGCATCGTCAAAGAGACATAGATATTCTTAATGCAGTAATATCTGTATTAAAAGAAGAATTATCTTTAAATGATCATCAATGAATATTCAAGATAGATATTTAAGTATGTTGAATTTTCTTTTTATTTATTGTTTATCTTAATTATTTTAATTATGTCTTTCATCCAATCACGTAATTAATCTTAAATTGATGATTCTAGTTTAAATAATTTTATTTACATTATATAATATGAATATTTTATTATATAGAATAATTTGCACAAAGGGACAAATTATTATTCCATTAATTAATTAATTAATAATAATAATAATAATAATAATAATAATAATAATTGCAAAGTATTATTAATAACATAACAAAGAGACTAAATTATTAGCATGAATTATTTAAAATAATATAAATATTATAAAATATGGATAAGTATGTACAAAATTCAAAAGGATATTATGTCTGAATCTTTTTTAAATTTCTTAAAGACTTCAAAACGAAAAGTACAAAAATTATTTCTTCTCATATTCATATTTCTATCTACGAATTTTATAAGTATCATAAATGCGAAAAGAAACAATAAATTATATATTAATTTATTGCTAATCCAAATCTTAATCACAAAGATAACGAGTATTGTCATGTCGGTATATCGATTACGTAGTTGATGGCGCTTTGATCGTTTTATTATTACGTCATTCATCCCGCGGGAAAATTTAACACGAGTAAGACGTATTGTAGAAATATTTAAGTTAAAGCATCGTTATACTTATCGTATTATAATTATCGTATTTTTTTCCTACACAAAAATTCCTTCTTTTTTTTTTTTATAAGAATAAATCAAAAATAATTATAAATATAATATCATTTAAAATATTCTTTCTAAGGGTTATGTTTGTTTCTTTTTCCTGTTTTTTAACTGCATCTTCTTTTTAGTTAGTTTTAAAAATAATACGAGATGGACGTCTATGGAATTGTTTAAAAAAAAAATTTGTTCTTAAATAATTCTCAAATAAATTACGTTGTAAATACATGTTTCTTTTTTTTTTTTTTTCGAGACGAATAAAATGTCGATGCATTATCGTATGCATTTTGATTCCACCCATGAACGCATTGATATTATCCCTATGTTATATAATGATCTGTCATGACAGTGATAAAGTAATCGAATTTTCGTAGCAATAGACTCTCTAAGGTGCAAGGCCGTTCAACAGTTATGAATGGCACGGTTGAAAAGTGGGGAAAGTCAGGCAACGTCAGGACCGAAACAAAAGAAGGCGCAGAACAATGTACCCCTTTTATTAAGAACGACGTTAACATTTTTCTTCAGTCTTATAATTAAATATTGCAATTTTACATGAAAATTTAATAAATCATATTCTATTTACGTATGTAAATTATTATCTTTTTTGATTTAAAAAAACGTGTCATCGTGGTGTATAAAAAATACACAATTAATTCGAATCGTAAAATAACGTTTAAACGAATAATTGACATAACCTAACGAATTATATTAAATCAACGATAGAGTGATCGATCGATATTATTGAGAGTGATAAGACAAAAGAAAAAAAAAAGAACAAAATTATATAAAAAGAAAGACAAAAAGAAAAAGAAAATTTGAACGTAGTGAACGTGATAATTCAACAAGATATCCTACATACATATGCTCTTATTAAAGTCACATTATTCCAACGGTCGCATTTATTCGTATCTTCATATAGAAAGTGGGAACGTGAGAAAGAGGAAAACCTTAATTACGGAATTAATGTCATCGTCGACAATCTATCTCCTTGTTTCAGACATTCATACTCACGCCTATTTCACTTTATTCACGAATAGAACGGAAACAAAATTTCTATTGTGTTTAAATAATTTATCCATATATATATATATGTATAATCAAAAAGAAAGAAAATGGAGTATAACAAAAAATTAAAAAATAATTGAAGAATTTTAACAAAAGTAAATTTTCACAAAAATTTTTATCTAATATATATATATATATATATGTATATTACGAACAGGGCACACGAGACGAATAGATACATTATTGAACATAATCCAGGCTCGTTCAACGATTGGTCAACGAGCCCAAACATCGTCTATCTTCGGCTATCATCGGTTCACGATTCTCTACGAGAGTCGGTGTATATGGTTAAAAGAGAAATAGAGAGAGAAAGATAAAGAGAAAAGTAGAGAGATAGAAAGAGAGAGAAAGGAAGAGGAACAGGATAAAGAGGGCGATAGAGAGCGCGCCCTTCGATAGAACCAAAGTAATAATAATAGTAGTAATAGTAGTGTGTAGTAACACCACCACCACCACCACCACCACCACCGCTATCTCCACCTCCACCACCACTACAATTACCACTACCACTACCACTACCACCACCACACCACCACCAGCAGCAGCAGTAGCAGCAGCAATAGCACAAGACTAGCACCAGCACAAGTACCACCACCAGTAATAATAGCGAACGACGACGGCGGCAATAGCAGCAGCAGAAGCAGCAGCAGCAGCAGCAGCAGCCCTTTTCTCCTCCTCCTCCCCACCACTACCTCCACTCGTGAGCTGGAGCTCGAGTTATTGCGCCCCTCCTTAGCGAGGCCGAAACGCAGGGCGCTCGCTCGTCAGTCGACGTTCGTAAATGGCTACGTATCGATGTCGAGTGCCCGTAGCGAGCTCGTGAATCGTCCTACGTGATGACGGCTCGTCACTGAACCTCGGACGGCGATGGGCACGCAAAAGCCGGTAGAATGGGCCAATTCGCTAATTGCGCGTTTCGAGGAACAGGTACACACACAATCGGTCGCGCCCCCGATTTTCATTCTTTCTTTCTTTCTTTCTCCCCTTTTGCCCTGCCTCTCTCTTTCTCACTATATATATATCTATATCTCTCTCTTTCTCTCTCTCTCTTTCTGTCCCTCCTTCTCTCTTTCTCTCTCTTTCTAACTTGACACATATACGTACATAGTCACGCATATACGTAGAACTGTTTTCTGCCTTCCGAACGGCAAGCCCATCTTCTTTCTCTTTTCCCAACCCTCTTCCGGTGTTCGACATTTCTCTCTCTCTCTCTCTCTCTTTCTCTCTCTTTCTCTTTCATATTTATCTTATTCACTTTATTCATTCGATTTAATTTGATCCATTCATTTGGCGAATTTGTTCGTTTGATACGATCAAAAAGAAAAGAAAAAAGAAGAAAAAAAAAATAAGAAGAAAGAAAGAACAAACGAAAAGAGAGAGAGAGAGAGAGAGAGAGAGAGAGAGAGAGAGAGAGAGGAAAACAAGAAAAGTGTGAACGAGCCACGATTCGATTCGTAGAGAATACAGTACGTATCTACTTTAAAACAGTGTACGTATGTATGTAGGAATCGAAAAAAAAGAAAAAACGAAAAAGATGTGTGTATACATATATATATATTTATTTATAAAAAAAAAAGAAAAAAATAAAAAGTACGACACGAAAGCACGCGACATGCGTCGACGAAACTTCAAAAAGTGAAAAAAAAAAAAAAAGAAAAAGGAACGCCTCTCCATTTTTTTTCCCTTTTTTTTTCAATTCATTCGATTCTCTCTCTTTCTCTCTCTTTCTCTTTCTCTCTTTCTCTGTTGCTCGCGCGCGTACACGCCTCTTTTCTTTTAATCTCCTTGCTCTTTTCCTCCCTCCCTCAACGTACTGATTCTTTCTTCTCTCTCTCTCTCTCTCTCTCTCTTTCTATCTCTCTCACTCTTTCTCTCTCTCTCTACACGCGGTTGCTTGCGGTCACGGAAGTGTCAGACGGTGAACGATCGCCGATGGATTGTGATTAACGAACGTTTTCAACGAATGAACGAAAGGGGGCGGTTACACACTCTCTCTCTCTCTCTCTCTCTCTCTCTCTCTCTCTCTCTCTCTCTCCCTCTTTCTTTCTCTTTCTCTTTCTGATCCGATTCATATAAAATACGTTTTTCCTTTAACCGTAAAGATTAGAATCAATACGATGCGTACTATATATCCTGATTTTTATTAATAAAGTTTAATACAAAAGGTATAAAAAAAAAAGGGGGGACGAAAAGGCGAAGATAAACAAGAGAAAAAAAAGAAAGGGGAGGAAGGAAAAAAGAGAGAGAGAGAGAGAGAGAGAGAGAGAGAAATAGAAGCACTTGGTCGTGGTGTCGTTCAATTCGCTCATTCATGGAAAGATGCTTCATCGCGCTCCCTTTCACCTCCCCTCCTTTCCTCTTTCCTCCCCTTTCACGCTTTGACCTTCGCTCCCACCCCTCAGCACACTCACCCCCTCTGTTCTTCATCCTCCTCCTCCTCTCCTCTTCTCCTCCTCTTCTTCCTCCTCCTTCGACGCGAGAGCTATTCAGTAAAGGTGTATATAGCCTGGCCCATCCCGTCCACTTTCAGCCCCTCCTTTTACTCACACAAACGTTGTCCCCCTTCGTTCCTGCCGATGCATGAATGAAAATTGTATTCGCTCGGCGCACGATTCATATCACATCATAAACTAGAAAGAGATGCCCCGAATCTTCGGTTTTGATATATTATCCATATGAATGAGAACCTTAGAAATGTCAATATCTTATTGTTCATCTCGTATCCTCTCTCTCTCTCTCTCTCTCTCTCTCTCTCTCTCTCTCTCTCCCTCTGTCTCTCTCTCTCTCTCTCTGTCTGTCTCTCTTTCTCTCTCTCTCTGTCTGTCTGTCTCTTTCTCTTTCTAATTTGCTATGCTTCTCGTTTAAGAAGACCATATGGTTAAAACCATTTCGAAATTATTCGATCGAATCCTTATTATTTTTTATTCGCCTAATCTCGGTCACGAGTATGAACGAGAACGGTGTATATATATATATATATATATATATATATATATATATATATATATTCATTCGTAGATCGTACGAATGAAATTGATAACTTAACGTATGTTTTTTTTTGATTCCATGATACCCCTGCCCTCTCCTCTTCTTCCAGATGAACGAAACGATTTGATATTGATATTGATATTCATATTGATATTGATATTGAAATTGATACTTGATATTGATATTGATATTTAAATTGATATTAAAATTGAAATTGAAATTGAAATTAATTCGTCGAAAGATCTTTACGGGTAATGCCTCTTCGTTTTCTATGTTTTGACTATGAAATAATAAGATTAATAGTATTTCATATGGACGATTCCTTTTCTTTTTTTTTTTTTTTCCAAATTCTTATCGTATAATACTCTTTTATTTGTTTTGATCCTTATATTTATGTGTGTGTGTGTGTGTGTGTATATGTATATATCTATATGTGTGTGTGTTTGTGTGTATATGTACACAGCTGCCGTGCCGTACCGGTCCTCAAACTACTCACTCTCGTTTAAACGAAGAAAGAAACAAAAAATGTTTGATACAAATATCACGATATCGTTTCTCTCTTGTAATATCTGGCCTCACAAAGATGCTGCAACGCGTCAACGAAATGGCACCTTCTATCGGAAATCCACGTACCGATCAAGATCGTCAATGTTATGAATCTATTATCATCGTTTTGGATACGTTAGAAAAATGTCTTGTTAATCAGCCAAGAGACACTACGAAATACGACGAGGCCATGAATGTAAAATTATTGCTTAGAGAAATATGCCAATTTATAGGTGAGCACGATTGTCCTTTTTTTTTCCCCACCGTTTACGTTATCATCATCTAATGAAGATTTTTTTTTTTTTTTTTTTTTTGTAAATATAAAATATTATTTCATCATTATTATAATATTATTTTTACAGACATACCAAATGACATCCCTCAACATGCGCATCTTAAAAATTTGGCTAGCAAAGTACTATTTGCCTTGAGCCTAAACTTTTTCAGTGCAGTTTTTAATAGAATATCTGCCAGACTGCAAGAATTATCTAATTGCGGTGATGAAAATCCAGATTATAGCGACATTGAATTAATTCAGCATATCAACATTGACGTATATAGATTAACAAAACTTTTGAATGGTATAATATTTTTTACTTTCTATCCTTTTCCATAGTAATATAATGTTCTACTCTCGTGATACCATGTAATATTGAAGATTAATTTTATATAAATTCTTCTTTTGTATAGAAACTATACAAAAATTTAAACAACTCAAGAAATCCGTTCATTTGGTTCTAATGAATTCATTGGAAAAAGCAATTTGGAATTGGATGGATACTTATCCTCATGAATTTGCTGATATACAAAGGAGACCTAATGAAGATTTAGCTAAAGCATGCGAAGAACTTTTTGATATTCTTGATGTATACGTTGATAATAAAAAAGGAAGAAATGCTGCTCTTTGGCCATTGCAAATTATGTTGCTAGTATTATCGCCTAAAGTATTGGATGAAATTGTTGCCGATGCTGGAGTATCTATTTTACAAAAACATGAAAAAAAGAGACAATTTATAATTAGCATTAAACATGGTTTGGCAACTCATGGTAGTTCGAGTAGACATTTGGTAGAAGCAGCCGCGGTAACGTGCATTAAGCTTTGTAAGGCATCTACGTATATAAATAATTTGGATTTCAATAACGTCATTTTTAAATTAGTACAACAAGTAATGAATGATCTAACGGCATTGTTGTTTAATCCCTGCAAGCAATTCTCTCGTGGACAAAATTACATTGCTCAAGATGTTGATTTAATGATAGATTGTTTTGTAAGCTGTTTCCGTATAAAACCAAATAATAATAAAGTTCTTACGTTTGATTTTCCATTGACATACCAATTCGTCTTGGTCAGTTCGTTATACAAGTAAGACTTAAATATATATTCAAATAATTTTGTTACCTCGCACAATTGTACCGTTTAATAAAAAATATTTATTTTCATTTGAAATTATATTTCAGAATCGTGACAGAACCAAGACTCACATGGTGGCCTCAAATAGATTTGATATATTCACGAAGTACGGAACTTAGAAATATGTTTATCGATACATTGAACAAAGTAACACAGAGCTATTCTCATACGCCATTGCGAATGATTCAAAGCTTGACTCTCAAAAATAAAGAACAAAGTAAATGCAAGGATAAAGGGGAAGAGGTTTTTAGTAACAAAAATTTGCTCTTATGTATGGTACGACTTATTCACGCAGATCCCATGTTAATGTTAAACGTACGTTTCATAAAGTTGGTAATATATAAAACACAAGAACATAAACTAGTATATAAAATGTAAAATAATACTTTTATAACATGTGTATTAATTGTTTTTTTTTTTTTTTTTTTTTTTTTTTTTTCTAGAATCAAGGTAAAGCTGGACACGAAATGCAAAGTTCAACGTTAGAATTGATTAATGGTCTTGTTACTTTGGTCCATCAAACAACGATGCTAGATATAGCTAATGAAGCAATGGAAGCATTGTTAGTATTACATCATCCTGACAAAATCAAAGCATGGAATCCAGAAGCTCCAATGGAAACTTTTTGGGACATTAGTTCTCAAGTACTTTCTTCGATTTCTGAAAAACTTATTCAACATCAAATTTTCAATTATACCAGTATATTGAAGTGGCTTAGAGAGATTTTAATTTGTCGAAATGGGTTTCTCTCGCAAAATAAAGATTATGCTAACGTGGGTAGTCAAATTGCTACATGTAAGCAAGCACACATTAAACTTGAGGTTTGTTTTTATATATTTACATAAGTATGTTCTTTTTATTTTTATTTTTTTTTTTTTTTGGGAGAAGGAAAAATTATGTATTAACGAAGTATTACATTTCTTTTTCTTTTCTTTTTTTTCTTTTTTTTTATTTCTTTTATTTATTTATTTATTTATTTATTTATTTATTTATTATTATTATTTTTTTTTTTTTATTTATTTATCTTCCATATAGGTTGCCCTCTTTATGTATTTATGGAGCATTGATATGGAAGCTGTCTTGGTATCTATGTCATGTTTTGCATTATTGTGCGAAGAAGCAGAGATTCGCTGTGGTAGCGATGAAGTAACTGTGACGTGCCTACTTCCCAATTATCATTTATATATTGAATTAGCTCAAACTTCTACTATATTAACCACTGGTGAGTTTCACACTCAATGTAATTCCAACATTGTGCACAATTAGTCGTTGAACAAGAAGGATTAGATACAAATACCAGAAAAAGAAAGTTAATGAAATATTAAAGAACTTATGTTTGTAACAGCCAGCGGGGATAGTAGAATAAATTCTCATGAATATAATCATGGTAAGTTTGCATACGAATGAAGAATACATATGATCTAAGCCATCTTAGAAGAATAAGATTTTTTTTTTTTTTCTTTTTTTTTTTTTATGCATTTTTCTTGTCATTGTTCTTTTATATTTCATATTTATTATTTAAGGAAATAAGGGACTGTTTAGAATTAATTTTTAGGACGAGCTGCATTACAGAAGAGGATTATGGCCTTATTGAGAAAAATTGAACATTGTGTTAATGGTGTTCAACCTGTGTGTATTTTTTATTTATTTTGATTAGATGAGAAATATTAAAATGCAATGATTTTGTATTAATAATATTGTTCGTATTTAGGCATGGGAAGAAACGTATAAAAACTGGGAGGCAATGTTACGACAATTATCTAATTATCCGAAAACAAAGACAGAAGATAGTCAAGTTGAATCGTTTCATCGTAGTACCGGAAGGAGAAGAGCTTCTCATCAAAATTCGGAACATGAATTGGATGAACAAATTAACGAATGGGCAAATATGACAGGATTTCTTTGTGCATTAGGTGGAGTGTGTTTGCAAAAACGTTTTTCTAATAGATCGCTTTCTGGATTACCACCAAATCCTGAAGCTAAAAAGGGCTCAGGAAAGCAATTAGAATCTATATCTTGTTTATCGAACGTCAATCAGGATGTACAATATTGTCTAGTTACACAATTTGTGTTCAATCTTCTCAGATTATTAACATGTAACAATGAAAAGTTTGGAGCACAAATACAAAAGCATGTTCAGGAATTAGTTGGTCACGAAATGAGCCCTGCTTTATATCCAATACTATTTGACCAAATAAAAAGTATAGTAGAAAAATTCTTTGATCAAGGGCAAGTAATTGTATTAGACGTTAATACACAATTTATTGAACATACGATCTTTATAATGAAGAATATTTTGGATTCTAAAACTGATCAACCATCGGAATATCTTGGAATGACTAGTATAGAAGGAATGACATTAGCGATTGTTAGATATGTTAGACATTTGGATATGTCAGTACATTCCATTCATATTAAGACCAACTTGTGTCAACTCGTCGAAACAATGATGAAAAGACGCGACGATTTAGCATTTCGACAAGAAATGAAATTTCGAAATAAATTAGTGGAATATCTGACTGATTGGATAATGGGCACTACGCATCAAATAACTCCACCCAGTGGTGCTGACGTTACGAGTATTACAAGGTATTACAAAATATCATACAAAATATAATTTAATATTGTGAAATTAATTTCAATAAAAAAGATTAATACATAGTACAAAGATTATATATATATATATATATATATATATATATATTTTTTTTTTTGTTTTTTTTACTTTAATTTAATATACTTCTTCAGAGAATTGGATCAAGCATGTATGGAAGCAGTAGGAGCATTATTACGTGGACTTCCTCTTCAACCCGAAGAATCCGATCGTGGTGACCCTATGGAAGCAAAGTCACAATTATTTCTCAAGTATTTTACACTTTTCATGAATTTGTTAAATGCATGTAACGATGGGGCAGCTGAGGAGAAAGATGCAGTTTCACCACAACCACAATTAACTATCGGCAAATTGTCTACGTTACGTAATGCTACTATACAAGTAATGAGCAATCTTCTCAGTGCAAACATTGATAGCGGCTTAATGCATTCTATAAGTAAATATAATAATATTCTTATAGATATTTAGCATTTACAATATATATATATATATATTTTCTTTTTTTAATTTCAATGTCAATCTACAGGTTTAGGCTATAATCCAGATCTTCAAACACGAGCAGCTTTTATGGAAGTGTTGACAAAAATTCTTCAACAAGGAACCGAATTTGATAACCTTGCTGAAACAGTATTGGCTGATAGATTTGAACAATTAGTTCAATTAGTTACAATGATCAGCGATAAAGGAGAATTACCTATTGCAATGGCATTAGCTAATGTAGTAACAACAAACCAGATGGACGAATTGGCACGCGTTTTCGTTACCTTATTTGATGCTAAACACTTATTATCGCCGTTGTTATGGAATATGTTTTATCGAGAAGTTGAAGTTTCTGATTGTATGCAAACTCTCTTTCGGGGGAACAGTCTTGGGAGTAAAATTATGGCATTTTGTTTCAAAATTTATGGCGCGAGTTATTTGCAAAGTTTATTAGAACCATTGATCAGGCCTCTGCTCGATGATTATACAACAGGATTTGAAGTTGATAACGCAAGAATAGATACGAATGAAGATATAGAACAAAATGGACGTAATTTGATTGCATTGACGCAAAAAGTATTTGATGCCATAGTATCCTCTGCTGATAGGTAAGATCTTGACTTTTTGCTTAAGTACGATATTGTATTGTTATATTATTTGTCAGACGTTTCAGTATTATTTTCTTTGTCTTTTTTTTTTTTTTTTTTTTTCCTTTTTTTTTTAGATTTCCTCCACAATTGCGCTCGATGTGTCATTGTTTATATCAAGTACTTAGTAAAAGATTTCCTCAGTGTCCGCAAATTAACATTGGTGCAGTTGGAACAGTAATATTCTTACGTTTCATTAATCCAGCTATAGTGTCGCCACAAGAAATGGGAATAGTAAATAAACCAGTACCGGCACAAGTCAAACGTGGTCTAATGCTGATGTCAAAAATATTACAAAATATAGCGAATTACGTTGAATTCAGTAAAGAACAACATATGTTACCCTTCAATGATTTTTTACGAGCGCATTTTGAAATAGGCAGAAGATTTTTCATACAGATAGCATCGGATTGTGAAACGGTCGATCAAACGAGCCATCCTATGTCATTCGTATCCGATGCAAATGTTTTAGCTTTGCATAGACTTTTGTGGAATCATCAAGAACGAATTGGTGATTATCTCAGTAGTAGTAGGGACCATAAAGCTGTAGGTAGAAGGCCTTTTGATAAAATGGCTACATTATTGGCATATCTTGGCCCTCCAGAACATAAACCAATCGATTCACAGTGAGTAGAAATATTAATTATATATTTATAAATTGTTTCTGTATAATTTCATTGTTCTTCAGATATTTTTTTTTTCTTTTCCTTTTTTTTTTTAATTCTACTTTTTCAACAGTTTATTATTTTCATCCTATGCTCGATGGTCAAGCATTGATATGTCATCGACTAATTTTGAAGAAATCATGGTGAAACATAATATGCACGAATTGGATGAATTTAAAACCATCAAAAGCTTGAACATATTTTATCAAGCAGGAACGAGCAAACAAGGCTATCCAGTATTTTATTATATTGCAAGACGTTATAAGTACGTACTTTTTATTATTTACAATTTATCCTTAATAATTTTACGTTATAATACTAAGGATAATTTTTTTGTTTTTTTTTTTTTTCTTTTTATATATATAGGATCGTTGAAACTAATAGCGATTTATTGATATATCACGTGATTCTTACTTTAAAACCGTTCTGCCATTCACCATTTGAATTAGTTGTTGATTTCACTCACGCCTGTTCTGATAATCGATTTAGAACGGAATTCTTGCAAAAGTGGTTTTGTGTGCTGCCAGCAGTAGCCTATGAAAATATTCACGCTGCATACATTTATAATTGTAATAGTTGGGTACGAGAATATACAAAATTTCATGAAGTAATCTTGGCACCTTTGAAGGGAAATCGCAAAGTAATTTTCATCGATGGACCTGGCCGTTTAAATGACTTTATCGATATAGAGCATCAGAAATTACCTGGTGCAACTTTATCTCTTGATGAGGATTTGAAGGTTTTTACCAGTGCTTTGAAATTATCCCATAAAGATACTAAAATTTCTGTAAGAGTTGGACCAACTGCTTTACAAATTACCTCTGCCGAAAAATGTAAAGTATTATCACATTCCGTTCTTTTAAATGATGTATATTACGCATCAGAAATAGACCAGGTTTCATTGATGGATGACAATCAGTTTTCCCTTATTATCTCCAATGAAGCTAGTCCATTATTATTTATCCACAATGACTGTGATAGCATTGTGCAAGCTATAATTCACATAAGAAATAGATGGGAATTATCACAATCAGATTCTATGTCAGTTCATCCAAAGATACGACCTAAAGATGTGCCTGGTACTTTATTAAATATGGCTCTGTTAAATCTTGGCAGTTCTGATCCAAACTTACGAACGGCTGCATACAATCAATTGTGTGCATTAACAGCGACGTTTGATTTAAAAATTGAAGGCCAACTATTGGAAACCTCTGGTTTATGTATACCATCGAACAATACAATATTTATTAAACACGTTAGCGAGACATTAGCTGCAAACGATCCACATTTGACCCTCGAATTTCTGGAGGAATGCATTCAAGGATTTCGTATGTCTACCATCGAATTAAAACATTTGTGTTTAGAATATATGACGCCATGGTTAAAGAATTTAGTCAAGTTTTACAAACCCAATGACGAAGGTGGCAAACGTCAGAAGCAAGTCTCGCAAATAATAGATAAACTTATTACTTTAACGATCAAAGAGGTTGAAATGTATCCAAGTATCCAAGCTAAAATTTGGAGCACCATTGGTAGATTACCTGAATTAATAGATACCGTTCTTGATAATTTTATTCAACGTAGCGTTGAATTGGGTTCACCAAGAGTTGAAATAATAGCGGATACAGCTGTAGCTCTTGCATCTGGAAATGTTCAATTAGTGGCCAAGAAAGTAATTGGAAGATTATGCAGAGTGGTTGATAAAACTTGCACTTCCCCGACAACTTCTCTTGAGCAACATAAAATGTGGCACAGCATAGCCATTTTAGCGCGTTATTTATTGATGTTATCGTTTAATAATTGTTTAGACGTTGGAAAGAATTTACCATATATCTTTCACACCGTTACTTTTTTAGTATGTTCTGGAAGTCTTAGTATGCGAGCCTCTACCCATGGTTTAGTTATCAATAGTATACATTCTCTATGTACGTGCAGTTCGCCACAATTCTCTGAGGATACACACAGAATATTAAGAATGAGTCTGGATGAATTTTCATTGCCTAAATTTTATCTTTTATTTGGCATTAGCCAAGTAAAGTCTGCAGCTGTAACGGCATTTAGAACAGCTCATCGTTACTCAAACGAGAAACGTTATGGAAACGAAAGAAACGTTTGTGGAACACAAGACAAAGAAAGATTATCTTTAACGAATTTGGAAGTAATTACCGATGCTCTTCTTGAGATTATGGAAGCATGCATGAGAGATATTCCCAATTGCGATTGGCTTAAAACATGGACATCTTTGGCTAAGAGTTTTGCATTCTGTTTTAATCCTGCTTTACAACCGCGTGCTTTAATCGTTTTTGGTTGTATCAGTAAAAGTATAAATGATCAGGATATGAAACAATTGTTAAGGATATTAGTGAAAGCTTTGGAAAATTTTAATGACATCACACTTTTGGAAGCAATTGTTATGTGTCTTACACGTTTACAACCACTTCTTAGGCCTGTAAGCATTATGTCTGAATAGTATTATTTTTTTTATTATTTTTTTTTTATTATTTTCTTTTTTTTTTTTATAACCCTTTAAATAATTCATACTCTATTTCTTCCTTTTTATAGGAATCGCCGATACACAGATATTTATTCTGGGTAGCCACGTCTGTTCTTCAATTGGATGAAGCATCTCTATATGCATCTGGTTTGGCACTTCTCGAACAAAATCTACACACTCTTGATTCTCAGGGTACTTTTGATGACAAGGTTTGATATATTATTCATTCCTTTATCAATAATACGTTTATTAGTTTTTTTTTTTAACATTTTGTCAATTAATTTTGTTTAAAGACTTTAGAACGAGTAATGATGTCGACACGCGAACCACTGGAAGGACATTTCAAACAATTGGACAATGCAGTAGGATTATCATTTAAATCTAACTTTCATTTTGCATTAGTTGGACATCTTTTGAAAGGATATAGACATCCCACTCCAACAACGGTAACAAGGACAGCTAGGGTATTAACTATGCTATTAGCTATTGTAGCTAAACCTTATAGAAGAGATAAGTTTGAAGTGTCACCAGAGAGTGTGGCATATTTAGCTGGTATGTTTTCTAAAATATCTATGAAAAAAAAAAGAAAAAAAAAAAAAAGAAAGAAAAAAAAAAGAAAAAAATTACTGAAAGTATCAATTAATTATTCTCTATATAATTATTCTTCTTTTTCTCTTTTTTTTTTTTTTATAGCTTTAGTATCTGTGTCAGAAGAAGTCAGAAGTCGATGTCATATCAGACATTCTCTTAATAAAAATACTACAGAATCTGGTAGTACAGATTTTCTTGACGCTTTGGTATCACATGTTACAGTAAGAAATATCTATCTATCTATATATATATATATATATACCCATATACATATATTCTAAATTTTCTTATTACATGTAATATATTTTAACATTTTATTATTAATAGGATGTGCCTGGAAATACTAGCAATCCAACCAATCGAAGACAAAAGTCTTGGGATCTTCTTGATCAGTCTGCTCTAACTCAAGCTAAGCAACAGAAACAATACTCAGCTCATCAGGTATATACATAACTTTTATTTACTATCACTTAAAGCTTTACTATCACTTTATGTCATACAAATATGAGAACTGTTTTATCATTATTTAAAATGCCGTATTATGTGATTTTATTAATGTACCAAGACCGAATTCATTTCCCTCTTTCTATAAACTATATAAATAATCGTCTAATTATCCTCTATAGTATTTTTCTGGCAAATATAACAAATTAGAGGCACATCGTATGTAATAATAAATTACGTTGTTATGTGATTGTAGATTGCATGTTTTTAATTAAAAATTTGACAGATTAGGCGGCATCGATTATATACCGATATTTTATTTGTTTAATTATTTATTTACCTATTTATCTATCTATTTATTTATTTATTTTTTTTTTTTCACAATGCTTACATAAATGCCAGAAATAGTCTATGGTCCAACAACGATCGCGATTGTTACGATGTACCACCTACCCACAATGTGTTTGGTGTTCCTTGATTTATCTTTGTTTATTCTCTCATTGTGTGTACCCGTGCCTGCCTATATCCGGATTGCATAATACACCATGCAACTTATTACTAACGCGTGTTGCACTTCATCGAACGATACGTCATAATCAACGATGCACGTCTCACTAACAAGACTGGCCGAATTTTATTTAAAACGCAGCGATCCTTCTCCGTACCCACCGCAAAGGAAGCC
>NC_140821.1:1612500-1630000 GCF_050613455.1 Vespa mandarinia | reverse complement strand
GATTAAAAGATAAGAAAATAGGAATTAGTATTAGAGAATGAGACAAATGCTAAAAATGAAATCGTTGAATTAACCTATATTTAGAATTGAAAAGAGTATTGATAATAGGAAAAATTAAAATTAATTAATCAGACTATCGATTATAAATGTATGATTAATATTAAAAAGAAAAATATTACAAGTTAATTGAACGTATCAATTAGTAAATGTAATAACTAATTAAACGGTACGAACAGTTCCAGAAGCAGAAACAGAACTATGTCAACACTTCGAGATACAGTAATATAGACTAATTGTTTACAGAACGAGATGAGGTAAGTCAACGACGAGTCCCATTATTCATGTTGTTTACAGTCCTCATCACGTTTCTATTTGCCAAATAATACAATCTCCAAGTTTGAATTATACAGTAGGTTTCTCAAAAGTTAATCAACCTAATAATTTCTTTTTTATAATGTGTATTATTATTAAAATCCACAATTATAAATTACATTTTTATATTTCGCGCGGTTTCGATATTTTTCTAACAGAGCGCGCTGCAGTATCGATACGAATTCTTTTTTTGTTTTGATCACGATCACATCTTTCTCTTATATCGTATTATTTGTTTTCATTAATTACGTTATAATTTACAATATTCACCCTATAAAAGTGTTAAACAATGAAATATATATATATATATTGATATCGATTCGATAATTTTTCTTATGACAAAATGGCTTCCGTATCGTTGAAAGGTACAAGAAAGACGTATAGCTTCGAGGAACGAGAAATTTTAATAACTTTGATAAACAAATACGAAGATATTGAAGATAGAAAATCCGATCCAATATCAATGTGTAAAAGAAAATCAGCTTGGACACAATTAGCTGAAGAATATAATTCTATGGTCGGTCCACAAAGTGCACGTTCAGCTGTACAGCTAAGACGTTGTTGGGAAAATATGAAAGCTTGTAAAAGAAATCGCGAGGAGAAAAAAACGCGGTAATTAATGTCCAATAGATTTGTCAAATTTATTAATTATAAGGAAAAGGAAGAGGAAGAGCAAGAGAAAGAATTTTTTTTTTTTTTTTTATTCTCTGGAATCATCTAACCTAAAATTTCTCAATTAATATCTATTTAGAAACAATTCAAAAAGTTTTTGTCAATTGTCAAAGGATTTTACACAATCATCGATTTCTTCTTGGGAAAATGGAAATGTTTATGAGAAACAGAGACCGGAAGTACCACCAACTAGCGGAAATGGTTGCTTACCGCCTAACGTAGTCTTTGAACCAAAAGATTCCGAACCTTTTACATTGCAAAGTGTATGCTCATCGAAGCTTGCAAACATAAATTTAAAAAAGGAACCTGACAATACTTCCAACGAGTCTAATGGTATATATATATATACCATTATATATATATATATATATATATATATATAAAATTATTTATTTCTATTCATCGTTCCCGCCTTTATTTGAAATTTCATATTTAATTGTATTTGTATCAGGTAATACATCGAAACATATTTCTGGATTACAAGATACAATTGGTGGTAAACAAACAGGTTGTATAATTACGTCACAGGGAACAATGTTGACTGATTGTAGAGGAACGAACGATCTATCGATCATCGATCATAGATCAACGGACGAGGAAGAATCAATGGAACCTAGTCAATTGGCTTATAGATCAAATACGACTCAAAGCTTCGTTGTTTCTTCTCCTTCGCGGATAAACGATTCTCATAATCATCGTAAGACGAAAAGATCTTTACAAAAGGAAGATGAATTGCAACTTCTTGCACTCTCAGAGGCTCAGATTAAGGTCGACGTAGCAGCGATGTTGAAGGAGGAGGCTAGAATCAAACTGGAGGAGGCTCATTATCGTAAAGAAGAAGCTAGGCTTAGGATGCTTTTCTTTACTTACAAGCTTGAGAGGATAAAGGAAGATTGAAAAGATATCATTTCAACGTCGTTCTTTCTTTTTTTTTTCTTTTCTCCTCTTTCCTTTCTCTCTCTCTCTCTCTCTCTCTCTCTCTTTTTTCTTTTTTTTCTTTTCTTTTTTATATAATAGCCATCGGTTTATTATTATAACGTAATATATAATATCAATTTATTTAAAATATTTGTTTATAAATGCTATTGCGATATAATCGTAATAAATATAATGCTTATGTTTCTTTCATGAGAAAAAGAAGAAGAAAAAAAAAACAGAAAAAAAGACTAATGATTCCTTTTTATCTTTGCAGAGTTTTGTAACAATCGTAAGAGTATTTATAGGTATTGAAGAAGTGACGTGCGATGTAATATTATTATTATGATTAGAAATGAAAAGAGAACATTTGAAAATTTGAAATGGGATTAAAACGATACATTAGATATTTATCATATATATATATACAATTTATCGATTTCCATAGATAAAATTTTTATAGGAAAATTTGTATGTATAAAAAAGAAGAAACAGATTTCTTTTCGATTAACGAGGAAAATTTATCAAATATTAATTAAATTTTTTCATGAATTTTTTGTTTTCGTTTTTTTTTTTTTTTTTTTTTTTTTTTTTAGCGATTCTGTATTATAAACGTTTGGCAGTGATTATTCGGTATTAAAAACAGTTTTGATCTTGACTAGTGGAGAAACTTTTAGTAAGCAGTTTCATTAAAAAAAATATTTGGTCTATTTTTTCCTTTTCTTTTTTTTTTTTCCTTTTTATATGTACCCAGTCATACTTAGCTCGAGTTTGATCATCGTTTAAATGCATTGTTTGTTCTTACGTTATTAAAAAAAAAAAAAAAAAAAAAAAAAAAATAAAAAAAATAAAATTCATGAAAACGTATAGACGGACGAAATGCTTTCTTTCATTTTTTTTTTTTTTTTTTTTTTTTTAGAAAGAATTATCGATAGATTTTCCCTTTTTTCTTTACATAAGATGAAAATTATCGTTCAGCGCTTGTTTCGACATATTCTGCGAACAACGAGTCACCTCGAAAAGCGAAGGATCCGTATAAATTGGTTCGCTAGGATCAAATCCTGATCTTCTAGCGGTCGATAAACCAACGGCACCCTCTAATGCTGTCGAAGACGAATTCATACGTTGTCCAATGATATTGCTCATCGATCTTGATATAGATCTACATATAACGGGAATCATATAATTAATTAAAAATTAATAATCTGAAGAGTGATGATTTTCTTTTTTTTTTTTCTTTCTATAATTAAAAAAGAAAAAAATACCCATACGTGGATTGAAATGGTTTTTGTAGTCCACTTCTCATAAAGGAAAAGTTATTCACTCGGCTACTGTAGGTTGCATCATCAGAATGATTACTACGATTACTGGCCTTATCAACTTTTCGATTTTTCATGATCACAGAATATGCATGTTTCCTATCGTAATTATCATCATCATCATCATCATCATCATCATCATCATCATTATAAAAATAGTTAAATCAAATATTATAGAAACTTATTACGGCTTACCTGTAAACTAACATTGAAAGTAATACTACTGAAGCCAATAACACTACCAGAACGCCAACTGCTGTAACTAGGCCATAATATTCGTTTGGAGCTATACAAACTGTCTCAAGAATTGCACTTTGTTTTTCCACTTTAGTCTCCTCTTCTTCGATGTCCATTCTCGAATCTAATACCTAGAAAAAGAAAAAAAAAAAAAGAAATAAAAGAAAAAAGAAGGAAAAAGTATAAAAGAAGCATAACTCTATACGTAATAAATATACATCAGAATTTGTTAAACAATGTTTCATCGTCACAATTATACGATCCCTCATTTCAATATATTAATATATTATCTACCTCAATCATCTCTCTGACATGTTCTTCCTCGGTCTCCTCGTTATCCTCTTCATCATTCGATCGAGTAGTACCCATAACATATGTCGAATTTGACGTAATCGTGACATTAATATCCTTCTCGATAATCGTACTGGTCTCGGTTGGATCCTCTTCCATTAGTATCGTATCATTGGTTATATCTCTTCGTCGTCTTCCAAAAGATGGCTCGCTTCTTCCACTACCCCCTGAACAATATGCCGGTTGACAACCATCCCTGCAGGTTCTTACGGTTGCTTCGAATACCAAGAAATTCGATTCTGGTATTTTAAAGGCATTGAAACGTGCTTCCAAACTGTCACCGTCACGAAGACGATCCAATCCAGGAAAGACGTAATTGTCCACCGGACAACTGAAATATAACAGACAATAGATATTAGATCGTAATTTATATATATATATATATATATATCTTACTCACCCATATCTATCTATAAGTTGTACACTTCTTCCCGAGTAAGGATCCCTGGCTATGACATTGGTAGCAAATATGTCCGTTACATAATTATATCTATAAGTTAAAACGAACAAATTATATCAATTATCAATGATAATGATAATTCGTTAATAAATAATTCATTCTTTCTCACCCTTCTTGCGCTTCCAATCTAAAAGTAAGAGGATCACCAACGGCTATGGTAGTCGTGGGTCTACCTTGATATAAAATCAACAGACGCACGC
Source organism: Vespa mandarinia (assembly GCF_050613455.1). Classification (NCBI taxonomy): domain Eukaryota; kingdom Metazoa; phylum Arthropoda; class Insecta; order Hymenoptera; family Vespidae; genus Vespa; species Vespa mandarinia. The sequence continues at coordinate 1,625,474 of NC_140821.1, read as the reverse complement.
GAGAACTCAAAGTATTCTCTGCTGGGAGATATTCGATTGGTATTGGAGAACCTGATCTGTTGAAACGAACATATAAAAGCTTTCCATTAGTTAAATTAAACTTGATATTTGAATATACGAAAGGATTATTATGTTTATATGTATTCTGAACGTTAATTATCGAGGTATCGTTAAATGGCCTTTGAAAAGATTATTACATTATACTTGGGATCTTTTCTCTTTTTTTTTCCTCCTTTTGTTCTGTTTTTTTTTCTTTTTCTTTTTTTTTCTCTCTCTTTTTTTTTTCTTAAGAAAAAAGAAGAAAAAGAAACTATTATATCGAAGGTATGTTACTCAGATAATGGATCTGTAAAATTCCTGGAACGTGTTTATAATCGCGATGATAAACTTCTTATATAATACTAATCTAAGACAATGTGCATTGCATTAATCCATAACACGAATTAGATAATCCATTTGCTATTTCCTGTGCAATAGACGATCTTCCGATCGATATGACCTGGCATACCCGGCACCGATGTAGCCGGACGTGACGACAGCTTCACCAGGGCCTCGAAATAGACAGGTAAGATTGAAACGTTTATCTCGTCCGGTTTGTACGTAATCCGAGAACTGGACCACTACGATATTCGTCATTGTGTCCCCGTACTATATGTGTATATATGTATATATATACGTAAAAAAAAAAATTTAATTCAAAATTATTTTCAATAAATCGTGGAAATATCGTGGATTAAATTTAGTACAAAAAAGAAAAAAAAAAAAGAGAAGACATTGTGATTATTCTTACGCGTTGTGTCCCACATTCAGGATAACCTTGAGGTCCACTGATTCGTAGTACGTTAACTGTACCACCGTTACCACGGAAGAAACATCGATCGTAATAGCCGTAAGTGTAAATCCTACCGATGAATCCTTCCGGTGTCCTTAGAGTAAATTCCATTCCGTCCTCGCTACAAACTTGACTCACTGAAAGAAATAATCAATTGTAAAAGGAAAAAAAAAAACAGAAAAGAGAAGACATCATCTCGTACTTAAAACGAACTTGTATAAGACATTATATAAAAAAAAAAAAAAAAAAAAAAGAAAGACAAAAATTTATTATCAGATAGAATCTTTTTAGAACATTTTATACAACGAATGAATTATTTCAGGATTGTTTGTCAGGTTCGATTTAAAGTTATTCATTTTTTTTTCAGCCAAAATATTTTCACGTCGTCAATAATGCTCTCGACTTATATTAGGAAATTAAAAAAAAAAAGAAAAAAAAAAAAAATAGATATCAAATGGGAGATCCATGACGGTGTACTTCTTTGTCTGTTGATGATTCTCATAAATTTTTTATTTATTTATTTATTTATTTATTTATTTATTTATTTATTTATTTATTTATTTATTCATTTTTTATCGAGTCAAATCGACTGATCATTATTATTATTATTATTATTATTATTATTATTATTATTACTATTATTGTTATCATTATCGTTGTTGTTGTTTATTAATGATTTTTACCATCGAGACATTCTCCATCAGCACCTTGTCTTCCATTATTTCTTTCATAAAAATCATAATCAGATCCGGTGTCATAATAAATTGGATTTCCCATATCCATGTCTCTGGAATCACGATCGCTGAGTTCACAATTGTCTCTTTCGGCTCCGTAAGGTGCAGCGTACGGACGATAATTGAAAGATCTGCATACGAAATCCCTAGCATCCGCACATTCTCTCTCACATTGTGCTAAGGATGAAGCTGTTGTATATCTTCTAACGAAGGGTTTTCGTACTCTTGTATGCGGTCCAACTTGTCGGAAATTATCCTGTTCGTCGCATCTTGAGATTAAAGGTGGCCGACCTATTATAGGGCCTCCACTTGTACCAAATGGTCTGGTATTGTAAACTCCACCTTCTCCTATGTAACCACCACCGATTATACCACCAGAATCGCTACCATATCCATTATATCCACCTGGACGTGTTGATCCATAATGTGGACGTTCGACTGGATGATTTTGAGGACCTCGTACGTCATCAATAAATCCATGCGCATAAACACCATGTCCGTTTCCTGGATACCTATGGAAAGATGTTTATATATAAAAAAAAATATATGTATATATATATATTGTAATTTTATAATAATATAAATAAAATAAAAAGATATATCTATATTTACATTAATATTGTTATATAAAATTTAAATTTATATATATATATATTCATTTATATTATTATATAATTAAAATTTATACTTTTATTTATATAATTTATATATATATATATACATATATCGCGTGTGAGTAAAATACCTTATGATTTATTAACTGACCTACTAGGGTAATCCTTATCAGGATATCTATCACCTACAGGATATCTGTCTCCGGTAGGTCTACCCACGCTAGAAGGATATCTATCTAATGGATCTTCAGGAACAGGATAACGATCTATTGCCGTTGGATAACGTTCACCATCCGTTGGATAACGTCCTGGAGAAATTGGATATCTGCCTGTTGGTGCAGTAGGATATCTTCCACCACCAATTGGATATCTTTCTGGTATAATAGGCTCTGGAACAGGATATCTATCGCTTCCTATTGGCCGACGATCTCCTCTCATTGGATAACGATCTGGATATCTATCGTTAATTGGATAACGATCACTAGTAGGATAACGATCTCCTGTTGGATAACGATCTCCTGTTGGATAACGATCTCCTGTTGGATAACGATCTCCTGTTGGATAACGGTCTCCTGTTGGATAACGATCGTTAATAGGATATCGATCACTAGTAGGATAACGATCTCCTGTTGGATAACGATCATTAATAGGATATCGATCGTTAGTAGGATAACGATCTATTGGATAGCGATCGTTTACTGGATAACGATCACCAGATCCTGGATATTGATCGTTTATTCCTGGTGTACCTACTGGATATTTTGTGTCTGGATATTTATCAGTTTGTGTTGGATAACGATCTGGATAACGATCTGGATAACGATCAGGATAACGATCTGGATATCGATCTGGATAACGTTCTGGATATCTTTCTGGATAACGATCGGGATAATTGTCTGGATAACGATCTGGATAACGATCTGGATAACGATCTGGATGACGATCTGGATAACGATCGGGATAACGATCTGGTTTTACAGTGCCCGAATAACCTTTGTCGTAATCGTCTGGATATCCTAAAAATAATAATATAATTATCGAAATATATAATTATTTTTATTATAAATAAAATCATTATATGGGGATAATATCTTTCTGACCTGGTCTACCCAATGAAGGTCGACCAAAATTTGTATCTTGTCCTAAAGGATCTGGCCTATATCCGGGAGTATCTCGATCACCATCCAAGTATTGATCTGTTTAAATATAAAACAAACAAACCAAAAATATATAAATACATATACTTTTTGTTTTTATAAAAAAAGATAAATGTTTTACATCGGTATCATTCTAATGAATTATTAAACGTACGCATAAGATTCTCGTAATAATCATAATCCGCATCATAAATGATCCTATGTCCGTCACGTTGATTGAATCGGCTCAATCTACAAGTATGATAATGTTCGGAATATACCGCACTTCGACATTGAAAACTCGTTTGTCTTAGACATTCATCGAGGCACTCGCTTAAACTACGTCCAGTTATTTCCGAATGAAATTCTCCGCTTAACCGAGAATTTCGATAACGTTGAAAGGCTGTGTCCGGTCGTCTTCCATCAGAGAACAGATGTGAGGTTGAACTGCTATCCGGATATTCGGAACCACGTGCTATGGACGGATCTACGTTTCGTAAGTAGGCATTGGTATGATAAGTGATAAAAATATCTTATGATACTTTCATCCAATGAAATCTGAACCTTAATTAATTTTACTTCATATTTCTTTTTTTTTCTTTTCTCTCTCTTCTTTTTCTTTTTTTTCTTTTTAGCTTTTAATCAAATAAATTAACACTTTACAATAATCTTTGAATTGAAACTTTATATGAACTAATAAATCTATCTAATTACTTACGATTGTCCAAGCAAACCAAGTCATAAAAATGATGACTGGGACTACTACTGATTCCGATGTCATCTTTTTGCGAAACTGAATCCTCCTCAGAGATAACGCATTGACGCGTTTGTTCGTCAAATTCAACGCTACGGCAGAAATATTTGTCGGCACGAAGACAAAGTGCCTGACACTCGTCAAGGGTAAGATTCGTATAAATGTCGACTTCAAATGGGCCACGAAGTCGTTTGTTCTCTTCTTTGACGAACACTGCTAGACCGTCGCAACGACGTTCGGCTAAATTGATTTAATGAAAGAGGGAGAGAAAAAAAAGAAAATGAGAAAAAAATTGTTAGAAAGAATATAAATGATTTTTATTTCTTTATGTTTTCTTTTTTTTTTTTTTTTTTTTGAATATTCGTACCGTTCAAACAAGTGTTCTCCAAGTAATCAGAATTAGGATCGTCCTCTAATAATTCAGGATGAGTTCTTCTAGTGAAACGACTCAGCGAACAACTTCTTAATGCAGTGTCATATGTCGCTGATCGACATACGAAACTGAACTCGTTCAAGCATCTGACGAGACAAGTAGTTAGTAAAGAAAAGAGAAGAAAAGAAAAAAAAAAAAAAGATAAAACGTTTTACGTCGAATAGAAAAATGAAATTATTATTAGCGATACCTATCTTCGCATTCAGTTCTATTGGCAGCACTGACTTCCTTTAAATCGGTCAAAGGAAGCTTCAACTTCTTTCTTGGATGCCTTTCGAAGACGTATCGACGATTTGGACATTCTCTTTCTATTCTGTTCGCTAATATCATATTAAAAGAATTTCTTATCAATTAATTTCATTTCAATTATGATTGAGAGATGAAATTTTTTCATCTACGATGAAGTTCCTTTTTACCTAATTTTTTTTTTTATTTTTTCATTTGTTTTATTTCTTGCCTCTATCCATTCCCCCCCCCCCACCCCCGCTCCCTCATCATCTCTAAATACTCACACGTGAGACAAACTTCCGTAAAATGAACACTGTTTGGAACCAACATCAGATTTCCAATGCCTTCGGGCTGTGCTTGTTCTCTTGTCAGGTAACAGGTACTCTCTTCATACTCAGCAGCTCCACTGAAGGACGCTATTCTGCTACCAGGTTGAAAGTCGAAACTAGTACATGCTCGTACCAAGTTATTGGTAGCTGTTCTATCTCTCAGGCATAGCTCTTGACATTTTTCCAGCACTCTAAAGGGTGGTGCAGAGTCCCTGACCTGTTGCAAACGAGGAAACGAGTAGGTACAATTTTGACATTCACGTGTAATCTATTGTCATTAATAATGAGAATAGAATTGTTTATTAAAAGAAAAAAAAATGGAAAAAAAAAATAATAATAAAAGAATATCATACCACATCGTCGTCGAATCCCTGAAGTTGTTGATCAGGTAATCTTTCGTAAACAACTCTGCCAATACCTCCGTTACATGTTGTTTGGGCTGAAAACAATTACGATGAGTCATTTGGGAACGATTATCGCGTCAACCTTTTCTTTTCGTTTTCTTTTTTTCTTTTTCTTTTTCGTAAAAAAGAAAGAAAGAAAAAAATAAAAAAATTCAAGTTATATTCCCTCGCGGGATAAATTCAGTGGATCACAGAATAATTTCGATTTTATCTATGCCATATTTTCGCGCCATAAGTGGTACGGACGGGCGTACAATAGGCGAAACAATTTCGCAAGCATACGTGACATCATTTGATCCATATCCACGAGCTCTGTGCGTCCTGCCGTCGATACGGAACGCTCGCTATTCGTCCAGCAATGCAATTGAATTCATCGATTTCAAATTCCAAAAGAAAAACGAACGTACGCATATCCGCGAGGACGCGTCATATTCGAGAATTCATGGTATATTCTTTTTTCATTTGTTTCCCTCTCATAAATTCCTTTTTTTCACAACTCACCGTTTATTAAATTTGATATAAACAACGGGATGACGACGATGACGATTCTTAATGGATTGCTCGTGATCATCTTGGTTTTATTTCTTTTTTTTTCTCCTCCTTCGTTTCTTTTTTATTCTTTTTTTTTTTTTTTCTTAAGGGCAAATAATTCAAACGTCAAGTTGCCATTCCATTGGCAATGGTTTCCTATGAAAAAATACACGAAAAAGAAAAGAGTATAAGTTAGAAAAATATTGAAACATAATATTTCATTTATATTGTCAATTATTATTATATTGATATTATATTTTGTGTGACTAATGTAAACCATGGAGGATAATGGATGGCTAATAATGTAATGGCTGAAAGTTGGAAGCACGCTTCGATGCCTTTACGGGCGTATTCTGATCCCTTTTTACATTGTTATTGCGTAGGAATATACGTTGATGTATCGAACATTATAGAAATATAGTATATAATCCCATAAGAGACGTACGAGTGTTTATGAGGTGTTCAGGGTGAGTGCACTTTAGGAATTTTACAAAAAATAAATACTACGATTGTATTTGTACGATATTCTTCAAGTATTATTTACGATTACTCAATTGAGAAATAATCGATTACACAAAGTTTTTCTTTTTTCAATACAAAAAACATTTTTCTAAGATTAAATTTTTTTTTATTATATAATCGATTGAAAAAATATACCGTGTTAAATCTTTCTTCTTCTTCTCTTTAATTTTTTTTTTTTTTTTTTCCAATCGAAACTAATAATCAAAGAAAGAAAGTAGAAATTTATCTTTAAAATTTAAATATGTGTATTAGTAAATTTAGAAAAAAAATAATTATCGTCCTACGTGAGAATATCTATCCATCCAATTTAATCCACCATCGGTGGAGGCGTTGGATGATGATGGTGCTCGTTAACTACGTTATGGTTTATCGCCTTTGTGATCACGTAGGTGTCCCACGTAAAATTACAACGAAACACTCTCCCTCTCTCACTCTCTCTCTCTCTCTCTCCTTCAAAAGAGTAAATTACAATAATCCTTTGCATTCAATATCGTTGATATTATTCGACGTATGAAAAGAAGAGGTGGAACGTTAACTATTAGATATTTTTGAATAAATTACATGTTTCATGTGTTAGTATATTTTCAATAGATGCAATTCATATATTCTTTTTTTTTTTTTTTTTTTTTCATTTCTTACGAATCACGTACATTTTTTGAAAAAGTTAAAATCTGTCTATAAAAGCTTAACGTGCGTGAGCATATTGCAGAATTACGAGACATATATATGTATATATGTACATTTGAAAAAAAAGAAAGAAACTCTGCAGTGAAAAAAAGAGAGAGGAAGAGAGAAAAAGAGAGACAGAGAGATAGAGATAGAAAAAAATAAAGAGAGAGAGAGAGAGAGAGAGAGAGAGAGAGAGAGAGAGTGAGTGAGATAACAATTTTTGCGAGAGCTTTTGTTACCAAATGATACAACGAAGCTTAGCTCATAAAAGGAGTTCTATTGTTGCAGTGCTTTGAACTCTGTCATACTACGCGAGTAGTATTGTTACGCGTATACCCGTACCGAATCAGGAACGAATTCGATTACTATAGTGTATGTGCGCGCGTGCATGCATACGTGTTCTGTGTATGCTTTTTCCGTGTATATATGTGTCGTTGATGTTAATGGGACATTCGCACGCAACGATAAATTATAATGGTCCGTCGTGCGATATTAATTTGCATATTGAATTAATTTGATTATTATTACATAAGTTAAAAGCATTAGAAGTATAAAAGGATCAATTGATATTTCGAATCTTGATCGAGTCAATGAAAACATTTTTATAGATCTTTGATCTTTTATTTTCTGAATGTTTCAACGAAATCCTCCTTCCAATTAGAGGATTAGGAGGATATAAAGTTTATCAAAAATTAAGAAAGAGAAAAAGAGAGAAAGAGAGAAGAGGAATACTTAAACAAAAAAAAAAAAAAAAAAGAAAAATAAATAAATAAATAAATAAAAGAGAAGAAGAGTTAAACAAGTTTCCTCTTACCTTTCCTAACTTATTCCTATGAAAAGGGTTCTTCTCTTTTAATAAGAAATTTGTCGATCAACGATGAAAAAAACTGAATGCCATTTGAAGCACTCCGTAAAAGCGACTTGGAGACGTTGGGGTTTAGCTGAGGGAATCCAGGGAAGAAGGTGAATGAATGGATAATAAGGTTCTCGTTCTCCGATATCGTCGTCTTCGTCGTCGAGTTTGTGAAGGAAGATGTTAAAACGAAATGATCGGGTTTCGATCTCTTCTAACGTCCAGCTCGACTAGCACCTGTAATCAAACTGACGGTCAAAAACAGTGCGAACGGTGGAAATAATGGAAGCCGTACGTTGGTACGTAGGGGGATAGGAGGGAATGGAGGGAAAGGAGGGAGAGGAAATATACATCGTCCCGATGAATGGTCACGGAGACGAGCCGTAGGGGGCAGAGCAATGATGTCGAGAGACAGATCAGAGAGTACGAACGAACGAACGAACGAACGAACAGACAGTCATCGCTGTTCTCTAAGTGTAGATAACGTTTGAAAAGAGGCGCGGTGTTGATCCCCCACAGTTCCGAGTTCTCTGGCCTTGTGCCCAACGGAAGTAAGTATCACTCATTGTGTCCGGTTTCCGTGGGGCCATCCGGGAAAACGTACTGACTCTTCTAGGGGACATGACGTACTACACTATGTCGTGTCCTGTTGTCGATGATGTCGATCGACTGACTACTCTCATTCTCTTTTTATCTTTCTCTCTCTCTCTCTCTCTCTCTCTCTCTCTCTGTCTCTCTTTTTCTCTTTATGACTCGTTAGGCGGAATCATGGATTAGAGATTTTCAGCCGAGGTCAACCTACCTCGACGATCGAGGACCACTACCACCATCACCACCGCCATTACCATCACCATCGTCACCAGAGCTCATCGTGGTCAAACATGATTTACGTGTTGCGCTCCATCGCTTTCAACCCCTTTGATCTTTCCTGAACTGTGTCCAGAGAATAGAAGGCGGACGACCCACGGTGGGACTGGTCCCCTTGTGGTCTTCGAATAATTATGTTTGCGGCGAGGTCATTCGATACCTTTATTTTGTATAATTTATGAACATCTACTTTAATCGTTTGCCTATCTCTCTTTCTCTCTCTCTCTCTCTCTCTCTCTCTCTCTCTCTCTCTCTCTCTCTCTCTCTCTCTCTCTCTCTCTCTCTCTCGTCAATTATTCGCACGTTAGGGAAATCATTTCTAATGCAGAATATGTAATTCACTATCTCCCCATCTACAGAAGTTTACAAATTTATTTTGGTTAATTTACATTTGTAACAAATAGTTAAATGTATTCCCGATATTCAAGTTTGACTTTGAATACTTTTGCTTTTGTCGATATATCGTTGTATAATATGTATATATTATAATGAGATCATTCTTTCGTACATATAAAACAGAGAAAAAAGAATGAAGAAAGAAAAAAGAAAAAGAAAAAGAATGAATTTATCCATTTGTTTTATACATTACGATTCTTTTATATTTACGGTGAATCGTGTTTTCGAGTATTCATGAACGTGGAAACTGCGGAATTATGGATTATTCAGGTTTCTGCATGAGCTCAGATAGGACAATCGTATTGATTTCGTCAAAAGCAGAATACATTCCATTGCGTCAATATAGTTACATTTATATATATATATATATATATATATATATATATATATATATATATTGTTTAACCTATAAATAATATACTTTCGAAACCATTTGATTATATGGATAATATATTAACACCAATATTTTCCAGACCATTTCATTTGATTCGCTCGATTTTATAGAAATATTTCGACATATTCTCATATATTTATATATATATATATACACGTACGTAATGGATATTTGAATTTTAAACAAATAAAAAAAAAGAAAAAGAAAAAACAACGAGCAAACGAAACGAAAAAAAACAAACGAATGAGAAGTTAAAAAAGAAGGAAGGTCGACTGACTGGCTACGAGGCTTCTTGCGCATTCGATATGCGCGCGCATTTCGTTTATACGCAGCCATCTTGAAGAAATTCCAGTTGGTTGTCAGTAAGACAGTGTTGTAAGGTGTATACTTGTTTGTTAGACAACGTAAGGTGGTTAAAGTAAGTCGACGATGTATTATATTAATCGATAATCCATAATTAATAGTAAATATCGTTTAGTAGTATTCCTATCCTCAGACGAAACTTATGTCGCACAGAATGTCGTCGTTCCTGATACTCGTCCAAGCACCGTTTTAATTATTTTTCTAATGTAGACATGGAAGATATCGTGAAGGTATTATTATTAATTATAATTATATGATTACATTTTATTCATTTTTTTTTTGTGTTTTTTTTTTTGTTTTTTTCTTATTACGGCTTGTATACGATCGAAAATGATTATATAAGCAATTGAATTTACGCGCCATTAGTGCATGCGCCTTAAACGCCCTCCATGATATCAAGCGTTGAACGTCGAGACGCTTTGGATCCTGTCAGCTGATACCAAGATGCGATTAAGTTTTCATCGTGAGCCTTGATGGTGGTATTTTGTTTGTTGTAATATATAACAACCGTAAGATCCTAAAGTTTCTTCTGAATTATACTTTTATCCTTGGTGTATCCTGTATAAAAAAAAAAAAACGTTTTTATAAAGTTATTAGGTAAGAGATACTTATCGATTTTATGTAAATAGTTCTAAATTAGTTTTGCATAAACGAATATCGATTTGCTATTAAACCAGCTTAGTTTAGTTTTAATTGTAATCAGCATGATATACGCGATCAGGATTGGATTTTTTACTTTTTCAAATAATGATAGTAGAAATGTATTCGTTAACATTGTGTCATCGAGCATTTCTTTCTTTTGAGGTTAAGAACGTAAGAATATTATTAAGATTGTTACTTTTTTTCTTCTATTGATTTCTTTCTCAATGACAATCCTTTGTATTTTATTTTTCTAGAGTTGGATCGATAAGGATTTTGTACAAGCTTGAACGATATATATATATATATATATATATATAAAACAAGAAAACTAAAATGTCGTTAAGCGCAGGTAATTATTATATTTCTTAATATTACAAACATTTAATATATCCATTTATATGATTGCTTTTTCATATCTCCTATAACGTAAAAAATTTTATTCATAATTTTAGATATATCCACGGCCCTTCACTTGCTCGAGCATGTTCAAGAACGTGTAGAAGATTGTGACGATCCAAAATTACAAATGCATACCACCCAAGATCTCAAATCATTAATTTCCTTATTGGAAGATCCCGTATTTCGAAGTATAGTCACCATACAGGATTCTTTGCTTGAATTGAATAGTCAATTAGGACAACATCCATCCATTCTTCCTGGAGATTTTGATATTAATATCAGCGGGCAATTAGAGCTTTCTGTTCCAAATACTCCTGTGCAACCTTTAGGACCAATTGCTTATCAAGATTTATATCCGGATAGTAGCGAATTGGATGATCAAAGAGTACCAATTGCTCCATTGTTACATAGCAGCAGCGAAGACACCAGCGCACAGGTAGGTTACAACAATCTTCCCCTCCCTCCCCCATTTCAGCTTAATGTACTCGTGCTATTCCTGCATGGCATGTACTTTGTTACAGGTTACAAGTCCTAGTCTGGTTTCAGAAGTTATGGGAATGCCACCTATAACGACCCCAACCTACGCCAAAGAGTTCAAAAAGGTGATAGAGGCTGCAGCAAGAGGGCGTCAGATATGTACAGTGCAGGTAAGATATTCAAATAATACATTTTATTAATATGAATGCATTATTAATCTTGACGTTATTCTGTATAATAAAATTCTGTATTTCCATATTTTCAGCTATACAAACCAGAAGGTACTAGTTTAGGATTCAGTGTCGTTGGTCTCCGCAGTAAAGACAAAGGCGAGCTTGGTATATTTTTACAAGAAATTCAACCGAACGGCATTGCAGGCTGGTGAGTTAAAAGCATTTTATTTTAACTCTCATATACATGTTCGGTACTCGTAAAACTACTCGATCGTGTAGAAACGAATTTGTATTTCATGATAATTTAGAATGGCAATTCTTCACCTTTATGGGCCATTAAGTTTTAATGCGTTTGTACACGAATAAATGTTGATATCATCTCTTTCTTTCTTTCTTTACTATGACAAAAAAGATCATTTAAATGATATAATTTAAACTAAAAAAAAAAAAAAAAAGAAAGAAAGCTTAACATACCAAAAAAAAAATCATCACGAGTTAGAACTTGCATTCGTAGAAAATCTATACTATTTTAATTTCATTCAATTAAACATTCGAAGAATTTGGCTTTCATCTATCGTGGCTATTGACGCATGACATCTACATACGTGTTTTACCACCTGGCCGTTTTTACCTTGTCGATATTTCTTTTTATAACGGCGCGGGGAAGTGGGATCGTGGGGTCGAGGAGGAGGGTTGAAAAAAGGGGGATAAAAAGAAAAGTAAGAAAATACGTCGTCATCCCACCTTGAAATATTCACGGTGGCGGCTGCAAGTCTGAAAAGAGAGTTACCTTAGGAAATCACGATTAAATGAGGTGGTACTCCTTTAAATCTCTGACGTCGTTGAAAGAAAGAAGCCAATTCTCAACAGAAGATCTCTCTCTCTCTCTCTCTCTCTCTCTCTCTATCTCTCTCTCTCTTTCTCTTTATCTTTTTCTTTTTCTTGAGGGAAAAAAAGAAGAAAAACCGAAAAAAGAGCCTATCTACCGGGTATTTAAAAAATACTGAAACGTATCACACGTTTTGTTATAAAGCTCGGCATAATCGTTCTCTCTCTCTCTCTCTCTCTCTCTCTCTCTCTCTCTATCTTTCTCTCTCTCTCTTTCTCTTTCTTTCTTCGACTGGTTAGTACACTCCCATTAGAGCTCCCACCCTAGCTGGCATGTTACTCGTGCGTCGGATCACGCATGCCCGTTACCCTCGTCCGGAAGCTTCGTCAACGGAT
>NC_140821.1:1605000-1607500 GCF_050613455.1 Vespa mandarinia | reverse complement strand
TATTGGAAAAAGCTTGGGAATATCGGCGTGTCTGACCCAATAACGGGAATAGTCCAGGGAATGCCTCAGGACGCGCGTGCTGACTATGTTATATAGATCGAAATTATTCGAATATCCATCCATTCTCACTACCTCCCTCCCTCTCTCCTCGCATCCTACTCCTCTTATCCTACACCCTCTGCCTCCCCCCTTCCCCTTCTATTTTCCTATTTTCACACCCCGATCTTTTCATTGTCAATCTATGGGAGAATTTTTCACTAACTCGTATATAAATGTCCTTATTATTATCGTATCGTCGAACCGATGAAATATGAAAAGGAATATATGAAAAATCATGTTTTCAGGACGAACGACAAGAGTTATCTTTCATTTCAAATCGATTCTTCAATATACATTTTATATAATATATGTATCTGTGTATGTATGTATGTATGTATGTATGTATGTATGTATGTATGTATGTATGTATGTATGTATGTATGTATGTATGTATGTAGAATGTAATACATACCCGCATATATAAATTCGTATGTATGATACGAACGATATCGAATAATTGATCGAAACGATATGAATATTAAACAATGCAATTACTCGAAAGGTTACGAAGTTATCTACGTAAATGAAACATTTCGACAGAGTTTAAAATATCGTAGTTCAATTTGATGGCTGGCCATGACTTCCCTTAAACTCGGTTAACAGCTTGAACCCTTTAAAATCGTACCGTAGTTTGTACGCTCACCCCTTTTATGAGGTTAATGTACTGCGAAGGAATATGTCTATGTATATATGTGTATATATGTATATATGTATGTATGTATGTATATTTTATATATATATATATATATATATAAATTCATAGAAAAGGAGAGTTTAACATCTCTAGAAAAGGGAAAGGAATAATATTTCGATGGAACTTCTCTTCGTACTTGTTGCACGAATTTTCGTATAATTCTTTTGGAATATTTCGTTACGTTAACTTACGTTTGCGAAAGAAAGATATATATGTATCTATGTGTATGTGACAATATATATATATATATATATATATATATATATATATACATATATTGGACGTATCATAATAACCTAAGTGTTTCTTCGGGATTAACCAAACGTGTTAGAAATTTGACCACAAACCGGCTAGTCCATGTCTAAACGGGGGAAAAGGGAAACATTATGATGGAAAAGTCAGGACACGTTAGCTTTGGTTAGAAACGAGAAGCTTTCGGTGTTCCGAATTCGGTGAGAGACACACATATACATATATATATATATATATATATATATATATATACATACATATACATACATATGTATGTAATATATATGGACCGGCCGAATTCGAGCTGACGGATTTACGGGATCCGGATTATCCAGGTAATCCGGTCTGCACGAAGTTTGCAAGCATCGTCACCATCTCTGTCTAGAATTCGATCTATCGATACGACCTCTTCCTACTCGTCTATTCCTTTATTTTTTTTTTTCCCTCTACTTTCTCTTTTTCTTTCTTTTCCCTTTTATTTTTGTTCTTTTTTTGTTGTTTCTCTTCTTTTTTATTTTTTATTCATTTTTTTTTTTCTTCTCCATTCTTTTTATCGACACACAATCCCTTAGAGTTAAAGTTCAATTAGATTTATGGAGGAAGATTAACAAGCATCGAAAGATTTTTTTGTTATCAGAGTTATACACACGTTTGTTTTTTTTTGTTCAACGATAATCTGGAGAGATTATGTAAAAAAAGTTGATGAAAAAAAAAAAAAAATGTAGAAGAAACGTTGCAAATTTTGTTCAATAATATCCAACGATCTATAATCCGCGTCTATCATAAAGATCTATATTTACATTATTGTTCTATAATTTATAGAAGATTTTTTATCTTTGATTTTTAATGATCATCATTTGAAATAGTTTATAGAAAGAAATTAAGATTTATAAATTTTTTTCAATAATTCGAACGATCTGTAATTCAATTGTTATAATGATCGATATTCTCTTTATTATTGTTTTATATTGTAATTTTTAGTCGAAGGCAGAAAGATATTATGCAAATTTTATTCAATAATTTTAACGGTCTATAATTCATTTATTATTATCACAATGATCGATGTCTTCGTAATTTTTTCCACAATTTTTTCCTTTTTCTTTTCTTTTCTTTTGTTTTTTTTTTTTTTTTTTTTTCCTTTTTTTCTTTTTCCAACAGAGAAAAAAAGTATTTGAGCTGACTGTGACGCATTGTACGACTATTTCGGGATAAAAGTATCGAACGGTCTTCTAGAATGCGTCTCTTTGGAAACAGGCGACACGTCAGTTTCTCGCCTCATTTTTTCGCTTTGGAAAAGAGAATTGAAGAAAAAAAAGAAAAAGAAAGAGAGAGAAAAATCAATGTCCAAATTTTTGAAATCGCACGTACCTTCCATAATACTTTTTGTGATATTTATTTGAGACCAATAAATTGAGAAATTTTTGAATTCTCAATTATTTTTTTCGTATCATCCTG
>NC_140821.1:1592500-1595000 GCF_050613455.1 Vespa mandarinia | reverse complement strand
TATGGTTGAAATGTTTCGTTCTAATGCATTAATTTTTATTGAGTAATAAATAAGAAAAATGTGCGCCAGCTATGGTGGTACGTGTTATTGTAGAAATTTAACATTTTGGAGTAATTATAACAATGACAAAAATTTATTTTATTTCGTTTTATTTTACCTCTTTTTTTTTTTCTCTCGAATAAACTTTTCTATCTTAATCATTTATATTAAAAAAAAAAAAAAAAAAAAAAAAAAAAAAAAAAAAAAAAAATAATAATAATAATAATAATAATAAATAAACAAACAAATAAATAGATAAATGAATGAATAAAGCATATAAGAAAAATGAGTGCAATTAAAAGATGAAATTATTAAATTTAATTGACTGAAAATAACACACACACACATTATTTTTTTTTCTTTTTCTTGACATCTTTTTCTTTCCTTTTTTTTTTTTTCTTTTTCGTTTTTATTTCTATAATAATTTTGGAATCCTTTATTCTACGAAATTTCATATTCAAGAATCACATATTCCATTGTATCTTTATTCGGAATATATATCTAAAAATTGATCGTATTATTATCGTTAACCAGATACGTGAAAAACTTACTGCGTAAGAACGATATCACGTTCGACGAGGGGATTTATCCGAAAGGATAATGGGGAAAGTGGGCGGAAAGGAAAACTATTCGAGCGGTTGCGGTTTCTTTATGGGGGCTAACATTAAAAAGTTATACGAGCCATGGGGAAGAAGAAAAAAGGTCCTACCCTATCTCTCGTATCGTTGTCGTATCTCTTTCTCTCTCTCTCTCTCTCTCTCTTTCTCTCTTTCTCTCTTTCTCTCTTTCTCTCTCTTTTTCTCTCTCTTTTTCTCTATACCTTTTTATGATAAATTTACAACAATTGCAAAAAACACATCGCGGTTTGAAAATGGTAGATTTTCATTTCTTTTTTTATTGTTTGTTTTTTTTTTTTTTTCTTTTTCTTTTCCTCTTTTTCTCTTTTTTTTTCTTTCTTTTCGGAGAGAATGACAAATTTTTCCAGTGTATAAAAATAAAAAGATACATTTGCAAGCTTACGGTCGTATCTCGTATACTTGTATTATTATTATTATTATTATTATTATCATTATTATTATTTTTGTCTTCTTATTTTTTTTCTTTTTTTTTTTTTTTTTTTTTATTCTTTAAAAGAAATTTTTATCGTCAAACGAACAAGGACGACCGAATGAAAATATAATAATAATAAAAAAAAATAAAAAAAAAATAAAAAAAAAATAAAAAAAAAATAAAAAAGAATAAATAAATGAGAAAGAGATAGAAATGCTAGAATTCACGGAGACCGAAGATATTATCGGGAAATGACGTCGTGCGTTGGTGGGGGAAAAACATGAAAACACACTCTGGAATTCCATACGTAACGTTAACGTTCGTTCGAATTATTTTTAACGAGCCGAGCATACGAGTTTAAACGTTTTTGCGGCTTATACATATATATGCATAGATATATGTACGTATGCATGTGTATATATATATATATATATATATATATATATATATATATATACATTGAATGCATTCGTGATATTTGATGTCGATCTTCTCATCCATTTTTCCTTATTTTCTTTCTCTCTCTCTCTCTCTTCACTTTTTTCCCTTTTTATTTTTCCTCCCTTTCTATACTTCTCTCTCTCTCTTTCTCTCTCTCTTTTTTCTCCCTTTCTCCCTTCCTCTTTCTCCCTTGCTCTCGAAAGAGCTGTATAAATTCGAGCAAACGTAAAAGTTGTGTACCGTTGGGAGATACGCTTCTCGTTAAGGGGACTAACGCAATATAGGGAGATATTAAATAACTTATGTGATATGTAGCAATTTTATCAGATGAATTAAGTATGAAAGAAATTGCAAAAATTTAGTAATGGCTTCTACGAAAATCCTAATTTATTATATATATTTTTCTTCTTCTTCTCTTTCTTTTTCTCTCTCTCTCTCTCTCTCTCTCTTTATTGCTCTTTCTTCGTTGCTAAGTATCAAAGAATTAACTTATAACAGATTCATAGGATGGAATATTAAATAAGCGATAAGTACAGTGTTCAGATACGAAGAAATATAATCAATTAATATTATTTTTTTGTAATTTCTCAATTACTTCTTTAAATATTAATATTAGAAGGGTATAATGAGAAATGGTCTAAAAAAATAAATGTTAATAGCAATTGTTCATTTTATGTCAAATGGAGAGAAACGTTATTATTTATTTATTATATAATAAAAGTATTCGTATATTCTTGGAAAAATTAGAGATATTTTTTTTTGTTTTTTTTTTTTTTTTTTTTTTAAATATAAATATTAAAATAACAAAAAGAGAGAAAAACAATAGTATAAAACAAGCGATAATAGCAATTATCTGTTATAGGTTAACCGGAAAGAAATATCCAACTCGCATTTATTTATTATTAAAATATTCTTAATAAAACAAAAATTATTAAATAAATTAATTAAAAAAATTATTATATAATTGTAA
>NC_140821.1:1550000-1587500 GCF_050613455.1 Vespa mandarinia | reverse complement strand
AAAGCATAAGTCTGTGATCAGACTTTACTGTTAATTACAATTCTATCTTCTCATCTCATTTTCTCTCTCTCTCTCTCTCTCTCTCTCTCTCTCTCTCTCTCTCTCGCACTCTCTTTCTTTCTCTTCTCTATCTCTACACGCAGAACTCGGTGCATAACTCGTAAGAAGTAATATAAGAACGAGCACAGGTCGTTTAAGTAACGAAGAAAAGCATTGTTTCTTAGAAAGTCAGCCATTAAGAACGTACCGATAAAATCTTAACGATAATAAACAACATAGCACTCCCCCCTTTTTCCCTCTCAGGTCTCTCATTCATTATCTCTCTCTCTCTTTCTCTTTCTCTCTCTCTCTCTCTCTCAGGTCTCTCATTCATTATCTCTCTCTCTCTTTCTCTTTCTCTCTCTCTCTCTCAGGTCTCTCATTCATTATCTCTCTTTCTCTCTTTCTCTCTCTCTCTCTCTCTCTCTTCTTCCTCCCTCTCTCTCTCTCTCATTTTCACTCTATTCCTCGAGTAGACTTTATAATCCGGGCTTGGGATCTAAATTTGCTGTGGGTATGAGTTCCGACGAGTTTGAATTTGAATTTTGTGGGTTCTCTTCGATTTTCGTGAAGGTACTACGTACATATGTATGCGTTGAAACGTGCCTAAGGTAAAACCCTAGGAGTAATCCCAAACTAAAAGAGAGAGAAAAAAAAGAAAGAGAAAGAGAGAGAGCGAGAGAGAGGGAGGGAGAGAGAGAGAGAGAGGAAAAGAGGGAGTTTTAGCTTGCAATATTCGTCTCATTCATAATTTAGTGGGTTCTTGGAAGGATTGAAGAAAGTACGAATAGTCTGTCCCTTTGTCCTGTTTTGCAATACTGAATGGACTTTTCAAAAAGGGTTGGCTTTTATTATTTCGCGACGACAAACCTCTCTCTCTCTCTCTCTCTCTCTCATTCTCTCTCTCTCCTACTCATCGTTTGATGATGTAAATGTACGTGCGTGCCTTTTCACAAATGCTTTTCTCACTTCACTATTTTTTCCCTATTTTTTAACACACTCTTTCTCCCCCTCCTTTTCTCTCTCTCTCTCTCTCTCTCTCTCTCTCTCTCTCTAATCCCCCTTCTCTCTCTCTCTCTCTCTCTCTCTCTCTCTCTCTCTCTCTAATTCTCTATTCCTCTATGTTACCTTCGTTACTCTTCAAAAAGTATATTTTGTCATATTTTTTTCCTCTATACAAAATTATGAAACATGACGCTACACTTTCCTCCCTCCCTCCTTCCCAGTCCCTCTCTCTCTCTGTCTCTCTCTCTCTCTCTCTCTCTCTCTCTCTTTGTCTCTATCTCTCTATTTATCTCCATTTACTTCTACGTGTTCTTCTACTTTTTTTTCTTTCTTTCTTTCTTTCTTTTTTTTTTTCTTTCTTTTTTTTTTTTTTTTTTTGTAATTTTACTTTGAAAAACATATGAAAAAGAAGAATTTATGAATTAGGACGAGGTCGACGTTGGCTATCTCGTGGACAAAAGTTTATCATTGTAATTTTAACGTAAACTTGTATCATTCTTGGTCGCATGAATCATGACGATGGTCAAGACACATTCTCCCTCTCTCTCTCTCTCTTTTTCTCTCTTGTTGTCTTTTTATCACTATCTCTTTTCCTTTTCCTTTCCTTTCTCTTTTAGATAAGAGAGAAAAGAGTGAAATGCGTGCAGCGAGTGTAAATAGTCTGTTATTATAATATTTCATTTACTGAGCGTTAAACGTATATAATAATTATATATATTACATGGGCTGACTATACACTACCTTTTACCACTGTTTTCTCTTTACTCGATATCTATTTCTCATTCGAGGTTTGCCGTTGACTTTTTGAACATATTCTATGGTGTCTTTCTTTTATATATATATATATATATATCTCTTTTAAAAGAAAAAAAAAAATGTTCGAATAAATATACCTTTGTAATAGATTTTTTTTTTCCTCAGAATTCATTCAATGAAACGAGAAAAATATTTCGTATTTTATATTTTTCACATGTGTACCATTATTCCTTCCCCTCTTCTCTCTCTCTCTCTCTCTCTCTCTCTCTCTCTCTCTCTTTCTGTTGTAAAAAAAGAAAAAAAAACCAAATAGTGAAGATATAAATTCTACTAAAAAGAAATTAATTTTCTTTCACGAAACCAACAGATATCATGTGGTCTTTTTTTTTCTTTTCTCTCTCACTCT
Source organism: Vespa mandarinia (assembly GCF_050613455.1). Lineage (NCBI taxonomy): Eukaryota > Metazoa > Arthropoda > Insecta > Hymenoptera > Vespidae > Vespa > Vespa mandarinia. The sequence goes on along the minus strand of NC_140821.1, from coordinate 1,585,294 downwards.
CTCTTTCTCTCTCTCTCTCTCTCTCTCTCTCTCTTTTCTTTTTTCTTCATGATTTATTGAAGCTAATAAATATTTTATATTTTATGTAGTATGTACGTTGTCCGTAACGTTTGAAAAAAAAAAGAAAGAGTAAAAATAAATAAATAAATAAATAGCTGAATGAATGAATAAATAAAATGCTAAAAAAAAAGGATGTAAAATAAATGGTCGAAAAAAGAGATCATAATGGTATGGTTAACAAGTGATAAAATGTGTTGAATCATTTTTTGATAGGAGAAAATATGCAAGAGAACAAGTGCGTATAGATGAGCGATTCTATGTACGTTCATTTCATGGCTCGAATGACAAAGCAAAAGCGTTGTACGATCAGGCGGAAATGCGGTCGCGTTTTCCCGATAATTTTGTTTTCTCTTTTGCACCGACACAAGTACATATGTTTATATATATATATACATATATATAAATATATATATATATATATATATATATATATATATATTGTATGTACGCATGTGCAATATCATTTTCGATGACTACGACTTTTCTATTGAATCGAGGATATGAATAGATTTGGACGAGTAAATATATATATATGTGTGTATATATATATATATATATATATATATATATATACATGGCTATGTTCTGTATATGTGTGTGTGTGTCTCAGAGGGAGAGAGAGAGAGAGAGAGAGAGAGAGAGAGAGAGAGAGAGAGAGAGAGAGAGAGAGAGAGAGAGAGAGGGAGAGAATGGAGTTCAGTGTCATTAGCGTTACAGAGGATACCAAATTTGCTTTCAACAAAATTAGGTAACGTAACCACGTTGAGCCACTAAATACCGAATATGTACCCTTGTTAGGCTTGCAAATTTCGATCTATTCGACCGGACACGACGTCATTTTCGATACATCATTTGTCCCAGAAATTTCCACTCGTGTACACTTCAATTCTATATTATCTAATTTCTTGTGTTTTTTTTTTTCTATCTGATAAAATATTATATTACGTCTGTCTTTCTAATGTTATATAATAATAATAATAATAATAATATATAATTATAAAATTTTAAAAATATATCAATTATAGCGTAAATAAAGTAAGCTTACTTTTGGAATTAATGGCTTTGGAAATTTGATAGTGTAGAAAAAAATTCTTCCATAAATAAAGTAATTTGTTTATATTAATTAATACTCGTCAATTAATGTTATTTTACAAATCGGTTGGAATCAGAATTTCTTATATTTTTTTCTTTCAAAATAAAATGATTTTACTTCGTAAGAATTTGTTAATAAAAATTGTTTGTAACGAATTAATTAATTGTTAAATAATTAATTAATTAATTTTTTATTAACAATATGTTGACAAAATAGAAAAAATTTTGCCCTTTATAATGTTATTTGATTCAAGTCCCTACGACTTTTAGTATCGAAAATGTTCTCATGTAAATGAAAGGAGTATTTATTAATTATATAGAAAAAAAATTGTTGTTTCGTAGGTAAAAAAAAAAAGAGGAATTTGTTTATAATAATTATTTATTAATTAATGTGATTTTATAAATCAATCGAAATCTGAATTTTTTAATCAAAATGAGATGATTTTACTTCGTATGAATTTTGTTTATAAAAATTGTTTATAACAAATTGTTAATTAATTATTAACAATACGTTGAGAAAACAAAGAAAATTTTGCCCTTTATAATGGCGTTTGATTCGAGTTTCTACGATTTTTAGTTTCAGAGATATTTCCATATTAGTGGAAGACATTTACTATGTCCCACTGACCTATATAATTTCATTCAAATTAGGTCGGTGACACACTGACCTACATAAATTCTGAGAATTTACGCTGGCCTACTACTACTACTACTACTATTACTACGAACAGCTGTACTATACGAATTATGAATGAAAATCTTTCGAAGACGATATTTTCGAAACGAAAAATCGTAGAGACTTGAAAAAAACACCGTTTTCAAGCATATTTTATTCTTTATTTATTTAAACAATGCAATAATATTGTTATAATAAAATCGATTTTGTTAATAATTTTTTTAATTGAATTTTTTTCTTTTGCCTGAATTTTTGGAACAAAAAATCGTAGAGACATAAAAAAAACACTGTTTTCAAGCGTATTTTATTCTTTATTTATTTAAACAATACAATAATATTGTTATAATAAAATCGATTTTGTTAATAATTAAAAAAATTTTTTTTCTTTTTCTTGAATATTCGAAACGAAAAATCGTAGAGACTTGAAAGAAACATCATTTACAAGCGTATTTTAATCTTTATTTATTTAAACAATACTATAATATTGTTATAATAAAATCGATTTTGTTAATAATTTTTTGAATTGAATTTTTTTCTTCGAACCAATTTTCGTAACGCAAAGTCGTAGAGACTTGAAAAAAACAATCTTCAAGCGTATTTTATCCTTTATTTGTTTAAACAATGCAATAATATCGACATAATAAAATCGATTTTGTTAATAATTTTGAAAAATTTGGCCAATTCTTTTTTTCTTTTTTTTCTTTTCCTTCCTCGTAATAAGAGGACATAACTTGTGATGATATTATCTAAGTTTTATTGTTTCAATGTTTAGTTTATAAAAAAAAAAAAAAAAAAAAAAAAAGTAAGAAAGAATAAAGGATAAAAAATTTATTAATGCTCGACAATGTAAGGAATTGAATGATCGAAAATTCCGAAGATTTTCTTTTCGTAATAAGGATTTCTACGCTTACTCTGTACTTTCTCAGGGCTTATCCTATACCATTATTATACCCGTTGAATAATGGTATAAGGTAAACGGAGAATAATGATGCAATGTAAGCTGAGAAACCATCACTCTCCTGCCATAATTTAATCGCGTCTATATGGTTTCATAGTAAAATTTAAATGAAAATCTCTTTTAAAATAATAATTTTTTTCTACGCGCATACGTTTATAGCTTTATAATTGATATGTGTTTTAAATACATATGTATTTATATGAAATCCTTTTGGACAATTCAGTAATAATAATAATTAATAACTAATAATAATAATAATAATAATAATAATAATAATAATAATAATAATAATAATAATAATAATAATAATAATAATAATAATAATAATAATAATAAAAGAAATTTTTGTTTCAGCGATGGTCGTTTGTTAGAAGGTGATCAAATATTGGCGATAGATGGACAACCTTTAGACTCGAATATCTCTCACGAGCAAGCAATTTCGATCCTTCAGAAAGCTCGTGGTCTTGTCGAGTTGGTCGTAGCAAGAAGCACCCAAGGTATTTTAATAATATCTTCTTTCATGTTATAACGTGATCTTTTTTCTTTTCTTTTCTTTTCTTTTCTTTTTTTTTTTTTTTTTTTTTTTTTTACCATGATCTCTAATAACGAAACTCAAATGTCCATTTAAACGATATCAAACAATAAGATTGTCGTTTCAATGCAAAATTTATTTTAACAAATTAACACAAAATCTTTTAAAAATATATACCATGAGATTTATTATAGATCATTCGTTTGATTGTTCCTATATAGAGTAATTAAAATCGTAACGTAAACGTGTCCATGTAATAATTAAATTGAAAACTAAATATCTCTCTCTTTCTCTCTATGTGTGCGTAAGATTTGTTATAAATCATTCACATGATTGTATATGTATGTGTATATATCTCTCTGTGTGTGTGTATGTGTTTTTTTATTTATCAATTAAATTAGAACGTAAACGCTTCAAGGAGATTTATTATATAGATCACGTTCATGCGAACGTGTTCTTATGTAGTAGTTTAATCGAAACCTAAACGTGTCCTATGAGAATTATTATTATGGATCATTCACTTGTTTCTTCCTTATATAATAGTCAGAATTGAATTGATAGTTGGTTATATGCAAATGCTCCTGGATATTTCTTCGATTTCTTTTTATTTTCTCAATGTTACATTCTTGTCTTACGAAAACTTTTATCATGAGATCTTTTTTTTTTTTCCAAAAGTATTATACAATAGTCAGAGTCATATGCTATTCTGATTTTAATCTTTGAAACCAATTCTACTTCAGTACATCGTTCAAATATATATACATATATATATCAGCATTCCAATTTCTTTCTATTTTTATCCTTCTTTCTTTCTTTAATTTTTATTTTTCAATTTATCGTCCTTTGTTAAATTCAATCTCATTTTATTTATATTCTCGACATTTTTCTTTTCTCTTTTCTTTTCTTTTTTTCTTTTTTTCTTTTTTTTTTTTTTTTTCTCTCGTAAAATTTAATTTTACGATCGATATATAAGTAATTTTTTATATTTCACGTAATTGGCCATCCAAAGAGAATTTTTTCTGAGACTTAAATAAAACTTATTTATTTATCAATTTCTCACGCATATACCTACATACACACGGACACACAGAGATATTTATTTATTATAATACTGATTTGTTTTCTTTGAAAAATGTACTTATCTATATTTGTTTTCTTTATTTTTAATAATCATCTTCATTTTTTATTCTGCTTATTTCTTAACAGTTTATCCCTTATTATCAATATTATTCATTATACAGTCTTTGCGTTTTAATTTGTATATTAAAATAATTATACCTTTTGTAATCCTATTGTTCATTCAAGAGCTTAGCCAAGATAGAATTAAAGTAATATATGTTTTTTTTTCTTTCTCACTCTCTCTCTCTCTCTCTCTCTTTTTATGTCCTTCTCTCTGAATGCAAGTTCGTGTACGGTCGTGCGATTTTAATTAGATCCCAGCATAATGTAAATTAATGTATATGAAAAAAATGTATTGTCTCTCTCTCTCCCTCTCTCCCTTACCTTCTTCTTCCCTATCTTGTCTGATGAAAAGAGTTAGTTAGTATATAGTCCCTTCGCAGAAAATGGAATCCAGTCGAATAGAATAAAAGCTGAGCGTCCTGTCGATTGGAAGAAGATTGCTTCCGACGTGTAAGAAAGAGAGAGAGAGAGAGAGAGAGAGAGAGAGAGAGAGAGAGAGAGAGAGAGAGAGAGAAGAAGAGAGAGAGTGACAGAGAAAAAGATAGAGACGGAGACAAAGATAGAGAGAAAAGTTCTTCTATTTCTATCTAATGGCTTTGCCAAGATAAAGGAAAAGAGACTTTTCACATTTTCAATCGAGACTTATTGAAATTCATATAATTTTATTAGACATTGGGAATTCTTTGCCGACGGATGAATTGTCCGGAGGTTCGAGTTCGACAGCGGCCGCAGGAGCAGCTGGAGGAGGAGCAGCAGCAGCAGCCGTCTGTGCTGCGGGGAACAACAACAACAACAACAACAACAACAACAACAACAACAATAACAATCAAATTGGCTCGGACAAAGATCAGTCGGTGTCAGTGTCGTCGATTGTCACACCAGCAGCAACACCTAAATCAAGTCAACCTGCTAGTAACACCTCTGCAGCAACACCAACGCCAACACCAACACCAATACCTACACCAACTTCCACACCGATACCCGGCACCGTTCACGGAGACCTTGTCATCGAAAGGAGCCCTTCCGCTGTCAGTGACGCCTCCAAGAGTGGCCCTGACATGGTGGTAAGTATATTCAATTCGTTTATTTTCCACTTCTTTTTTTTTTTTTTCTTTTCTTTCTTTCTTCTTTCTTGCGTTTATTTTTATATCGTCGCGTAAGAAAATAATTTTTATTTCACGCATCTATCTAAGTAAAACGAAATGATTGTTTTACGATTTATTAGGTCCAAGGACGTTTTAAACTTTCATCGTATTTCTATTTTTATCTTTTCGATGAATTGTACGTTCTATGAAAAAAAAAAAAAAAAAAAAAAAGAAAGAAAAATTAATCGTTAGGATAACTTATTTTTGTTCGATATATATATATATATATTTTTTTTCTTTTTTTTTGTTTCGATATAATATTTAATTAAAAAGGGAAAGTCGAAGAAAAATTTGAAGAACGTAAAAAGTCATTAAAAACTCATTAACCATGCGTACGACGGTAATCGTTGGATCGTTATAAAATTCGAATTTTTTTTTATCGAAATACGTAAAAAAGAAAAAGTACCTTTAAAGATTTTCTTTCTCATCTTTACCTTATTATTACCTCTTCCCTATCTTTTTCTTTTTTCTTTCTTTCTTTTTTTTTTTTTTTTTTTTTTTTTTTTTTTTTTTTTTTATCAGCAGGATATCTCTCTCTCTCTCTCTCTCTCTTTATTCCACGCTCCTTTCATTCCAGCTACCTTACAACTTTTTCCCAACTCTCCTTATCCTACATCTCCTTATTCTTCTCCTCCACATCCCTCCTCCTACTCCTCCTCCTCCTCCTTCTCCTCCTTCTTCTTCACTATCTCCACCTTTTTTTTTTCTTCTTCACACAAAGTTTCCCGGGTTCTTCCGAAATATTACTTCGCGTCACTCGAAATTTATCTTCAACCCTATTACGTTATTTTCTTTATCTTTCTATTTTTTTATTTTTTTATTTTTTTATTTCTTTTTATTTTTTTTTATCTTTCTTTTATTTTTTCTTCTTTACTTTTTCGTCTATCCTCCTTTGTTTATATTTTTCTTTTATTTTCTTTTATATTATTTACTCTATCATCTATTCTCTCTTGCTTATGTTTTTCCTTTTAATTAATTAATAAATTTGTTTATTTATTTTTTAATTTTTTTTTATCCCCATTTCTCCATTATTTCTCTTTTCCTCTTTGTAAGAAAACACGTGTCAGAGATTTTGGACGAAATTTTCTTTTTCAAATACGTTCAAATTAACTTATTACAATGCGAACAAATCCGTCCTCGTTCGTTTTACTCTTACGTTGTTGAAAATGTAAAAGGGAAATTACTCTTGGGACTTCGTTAATTAGTATTTTAATTATTTCCTTTAACCCGGACTTCATTATTACTTGACTGACAGGAAATATATTTCAAGAAAAAACAAAAAAAAAAAAGAAAAAAAAAAAGAAAAAAGATAAATAAAAAATATAATATAAAAAATAAAATAAAATAAAATACATAGATAAATAAATGAGAAGAAATTGAAAAAACAAACAAAAAAAAAAACAAAAAAAAATAAAAATCAATAAAATAAGAGGAAAATGATAAGAGAGAAGAAATAAGAAAACGATTGAATAAATAAAAGATAAAATTAAATTTACCATAAAAATTTCTTAAATAAAAGTTTCTCTATATGCCTTATATACTTCGTTCGTGAATGATTATTTTCGTTCTTTTACTTTTTTTTTTTTTTTATTTTTTATTTTAGTTTTCTTTTTCTTTTTCTTTTTCTTCTTCTTCTTTTTTTCTTTTTCCTTTGCTTCGTTCCTTCCGTCGTTCTCTTCCTCTTCCTTTTCCTCTTCCTCGTCGTCGTCGTCGTCGTCGTCGTCATCGTCTTTTCGACGACGATAACGAGCAAGGAAATCGTATTATATATCGTGGACGTGGAACGATGTGATTTGCTACGGCCAAAAGTTGCAAACGTTGAATCATCAAATTTTATTTTCCTTTCTACGTGATCATAATCAAAATAAATCTCTTCGATCGTTATCCATTAACAATTACGATACGATATATATATATATATATATATATATTTATTATTTTTTTTTTTTTTTTTCTAATAAGTTATTATATTTTTAGTACGAAATGGTACAACAACAATATCCATAAATGTTACCTTCGACATAATTCTTATGTTAATTGTAAAAAAAAAAAAAAAAAAAAAAAAAGAGAGAAAAAAAAAGAAAGAAAAGAAAAAAGAAAAAGAAATGTCAAAAACATTAATTAATATTTCATATTAAATCATTAATATTATCAAATTATTAATTTAATTGTTTAATTATTTAACATTATCCTTATATTTCGTATGATATAAAAAAGAGAGAGAGAGAGAGAGAGAACAAAGAAGAAAAAAAAAAAGAGGGAAAAATTTAATCGTTTTTAATTAATTAATTTAATTAATTCAATACCTATGTGTAATCACATTTTCTTTAATTAAATAAATGAATAAATAAATAAATAAAAAAAAAAGGGAATAAAATTGAAGGAAAAGGAAAAAAAGAAAAGGAGAGAAGGGAGATGAGGGAAGAAAAAGCGAAAGGAAGAAAGAAAATTCGCTCGTTTATAAATTGTAATTTTATGAATTATGTTTGTTATAGCTGAACACGGAATGGGCGCAGGTTGAAGTGATAAACCTTATCAATGATGGCAGCGGTCTTGGATTTGGGATTATCGGAGGCCGTAGCACAGGCGTCGTCGTCAAGACCATCCTTCCCGGAGGCGTCGCCGATCGCGTGAGTATCCAATCGAAAGGAACTATATATCTATCTATCTATCTATCTATCTATCTATCTATCTATTTATCTCTCTTCATTCTTTAGCCCTTTGATCCTTTTGATCCTCCTCCTTCAATCTTTGCTTGATTCAACTTGTACTAATTGAGAAAGGATATTTACTTTCGAAAGCTTTTCAGAATTGAGGATTCTGTTAAAATTGGAGGCCATTAAAGTTTAAACGATTATCTTCAACGTTTAACAGACTTAATACAGATTTTAATAGAATACTAATAGAAACAGTTCTATGATTCAGAATATTCTATGTATTTATTTAGTATATCGTACAAGTAGACGTAGATGTATTACGTATACGTAGATATACGTAAATTAACCAACACGTAAACGTTATATATGATAGTATACTTCAAAGGGAAAATAATCGTTAGGGTAATTAAAGCGGAGGAAGCTTAAATTAAACGCTTGCTCTTTATGCGGATATTGTAATTAATGTTACACATAGCTCGTTTTGTCGGAACGATCGAAGTTTTCCTCGAATTAAGGAAAATCAAAGGAACAACGTTATCGTGTGATAAGATTATTATTTGCATTGTATATAAGTGTTTCTTTTTATATTCTATTAATAAGGAATTTTTTTATTATTATTATTATTATTATTATTATTATTATTATTATTATTATTATTATACACGTTAAATCGATGGTATAAGTAAGGCTCGAAAGTTTTCAATATTTTTTATTCGAATGAAATATTATTAGTTTCTTTTTTTTTTTTTTTTTTTTTTCTTTTCTTTTTTGTAATTTTGTACTCTCAATTATTTATTCGTTATTCTTGTTTTAACACAGAACGGGAACGATGGTAAAAAAAAAAAAAAAAAGAAAAAGGAAGAAAGGAAAGAAATTAATTAATTAATTCATTCCTGCAATTGTGAACTTTGAATTATCAGGATAATCGGCTACAAAGCGGGGACCATATACTTCAAATTGGAGATGTCAATCTACGAGGAATGGGAAGCGAACAGGTTGCAGCTGTTCTACGGCAATCAGGGACACACGTGCGCCTCGTTGTCGCAAGACCAGTTGAACCAACCTCGCCGGATTTCCAGGTATATCAAAATGTCCATTGGTTACGATAAAATAATTATTACTGGAGCTCGTTGATCGTAACGATCCGATTATAAATTTCTTCGAATAACTTTACGATTTTTCCTCTTTCTTTTTTTTTTTTTTCTTCTTCTTTTCTTTTTAGGCCATCGGAAGTCATGCTCCGATCGTACCAACGAAGATCCTCGGTGATCCGGACGAATTGGAGAGATACCTGGTCCACAGTGTACCTGAGACTTACAACATACGACACGTACAACAGGGTGATGCCAGTTACGACAACGGTTATATGTATTCGCAGGAGTCCGACGTGAGTGCGACGAAACGTGTTGATCAGCTACTGCTAGTGTGCGCTGCTACGATCGATGCTGCTATAAATTATTAAAAAAAAAAAAACAAAAAAAAAACAAAAAAAAAAAACAAAAAAAAAGCGAAAAAAAAATTAAAAAAAAGCCACGAGTGAACAAAATTGCGAACGAAACGAACGTATTCCGAGCGAAATGAAAAAAAAAATAAATAAATAAATAAATAAAAATAAATAAAAAAAAAACTAAAAAGAAAAAATATATTAGCATATTCCATCGAAAATATGCGGATCAGGCGCGTGAATACTTTCGGGATATTACACGGGATATTAGAATATAAATGGCGAAATGTGTGTCCCTTCTCTCAAGGCAAGAACCAGTCTCATCATGGATGTGGTACCCAGACGCAACCCCATACAAATTGGAGCGATGCCAGTTATACCGACGGTACCGGTACAAATTCCGGAACTACCGGTCCTCAGCATGGACGCCATCGATGTTAATTCACTGCCAGAAATGGAGCGTTTCACCGTCGAGCTTAAGAAGGATATTTACGGCCTTGGGATCACTATAGCCGGCTACGTTTGCGAGAAGGGTGAGAGAGCCAGTGCTGCTAGAAAAAAAAAAAAAAAAAAAACACACACACACATACACACAGAAAAAACTAAATAGATAAATCAAAATAAAATAAAATAAAATAAAATAAAATAAAATAAAATAAAATACAATAAATAAATAAATAAATAAAAAAAGACGTGCACGAAAATAATAGACTTATTGCGCGAAGATCACAGAGGACGGTTGGTAATGATTTTTCAGAGGAACTTTCGGGGATCTTTGTCAAGAGCATAAGCGAGGGTAGCGCGGCAGACTTAAGTAATAAAATACAAATAAACGATAGGATAGTCGAGGTGGATGGTCATTCTCTACAGGGTTATTCGAATCACGAGGCAGTTGAAGTTCTTAGAAGTACCGGGCAGACCGTTGTTCTCTGCTTGGAAAGATATTTACGTGGACCAAAGTACGAACAACTTCAACAAGCGATCGCTGCTAGCGAGCTGAGACTACCTCAGCCAAGTTCACCGTCGATAACGAGCCTACCCAGTTTCCCGATAAGCGCGGTAAGTTCCGCTCATTCGTAAGACCCTATTATCATTCGACCTTTAATACTTTGAGAAAAGATTATAGATAATAATGAAGTTCATTGCGTTCGGTTCTTTTTTTTCCCCCGTTTTTTTTTCTTTCTTTTTTTTTCTTTTTTTTTTTTTTTTTTTTTTTTTAGGATGGCGACACCACTACAGAGATAGAGCCTGAAGGTGAATCGCATACTACCGTCGATAGTGCCGTACTTCAAGAAGCAGATCGTGAAATAACTGGTAACGATGAATTCGACGAAGCTACCAACGTCGAAGCTTTATTGAGCGATCCATCGAGCGAATTAACAGCACAAATTCGTGCGGCAATAAAATCGAAATGGCAAAAGATCGTAGGACCTGATACCGAAATAGTGGTATGTCTTATTAATAAATAAGATTTAATTTAATAAAATTCAATAATAGAATTATAAATCTTGATAATAATAAAACATTGATAATATTCTTTTTATCTATCTTTTATTTTATCTTTTTATCTATATATATAGGTAGCACAATTGAAGAAATTTGCAGAAGGTAGCGGTCTTGGTATTAGTTTAGAAGGTACGGTGGACGTTGAAAATGGTCAAGAAGTAAGGCCTCATCATTACATACGTTCGATTTTACCTGAGGGACCTGTCGGTCAAAATGGTACATTACGATCAGGAGACGAATTGTTGGAGGTAAGATTTATTTAATTTATTATCTAAGAGAGAAAAAAGAAAAAAAAGAAAGAAATAATTAACGTAAAAAATTTTAATATTCCTTAAGGTAAATGGTTACCGTTTGCTCGGTATAAATCATATGGAAGTAGTTAGCGTTTTAAAAGAATTGCCTATACACGTTCGTATGGTTTGCGGAAGGAATGTGGCCTCCCAGGATCCATTATGTCCCATCGATACTGCTCAACATCAAGCAGCCTTTCAAACCAGAGTAAGTTTAAAAATATTATTTAATATTTATCAATTATTTTATATCCTTTCTATTTTCGTCGAATCATAATGTTACATTTATTTAATCCAATGAAATATATAGAGTATTCTTGGTGGATCCCTTCAAAATCTTTTACCGACAATGGATAGACTTGTAAAAGCAAAATCTGATGGATCCTTGGCTTCAACTACTACGACCGCAACAGTTACTGACGCTAGCCTGAACAAAATGAAGTCACGATCATTAGAACCATTAACGGGCTTGGCTATGTGGAGCTCAGAACCGCAAATTATCGAGCTGGTTAAAGGAGAGAGGGGCCTTGGGTTCTCCATTTTGGATTATCAGGTATAATGTATACATATGTGTGTCTCTGTGTGTGTGTGTGTGTGTGTGTGTGTGTGTGTGTGTGTGTAGGATTTGTGAAAAATGTTGAATCCTTGACTTATTTACATCAAGATTTGAAAATGATCTTTCTTGCTTTCTAGATTATTGTTTTGAATGATTAAGTTATTCTAAAGATCTTTAAATTAACCATTCCATTAATGCTTACACTTCTGATTAGAAATGGAATAATATTTGTCTCTACACATTATATATATATATATAGTAATATGATTTGTTGTATCGTTCTATCTATATAGATTTATGGATAGAAAAAAGATAGAGTATAATATAGTACTAATAGTATACAATATTATATAGTATAATACAGTGCAAATATAATATTATAATACATATTATAGTATAGTACTAATATTATACAATATTATACAATATAATATAATATTATACAGTATTATATATATATATATATATATATATATATATATATATATATATTATCTATAATATATTTTCTTTTCCTTATTTAAATGATATCATCACATTTTGTCTGTTTATTCAGGATCCAATGAACCCCAACGAAACTGTGATAGTAATAAGATCGCTCGTTCCTGGTGGTGTGGCACAAGTCGATGGCCAACTTATACCAGGTGATCGGCTTCTGTTCGTGAACGATATCGCTTTAGAGAATGCAACTCTTGACCAAGCTGTTCAGGCTCTGAAAGGTGCACCAAAAGGAACCGTACGCATAGGAGTGGCCAAGCCGTTACCCATACCAGATAGTATCGTACAGGTGAGCGATCAAGAAGATCCAATTGAGACCACGACGGATAGAGATAACGAGGAAGCTACGCGCTCGATCATGGATAGCCATAAACAGAGGCGAGAATATTTTCGAGAGCGTAAAGTGAACGTGATCGAACCACCTCATCACATGGATTTGATCGATGGTCTTAAACATCTATATAATCTCGTCAAATCCGAAAGCTTTTGAGATCGATCGACGTTACGAATCAAATCTAATTTGATTCCTGATGAATTTTTTTCTTTCTTTTTATATATATATATATATATGGATATATATATATATAAATATACATACACATTTCGTCATTACGTTCTTCGTGTAACCTTCGAGACATGACATTAACGTTTTGTCGTCATATTTTCTTTTTGTTCTTTTTTGTTCTTTTTTTTTTTTTTTTTTTTTATCATCGAAATTTTTATATCGAAATATATATTATTGAAAATAATATGATCGTGAAACAGATTCTTTTTGTATTGTTTTCGTTTCGCGCTTATTATTTTTTTTTTTATTAATTATTGTAGCAAGAAGAGAGAGAAACGAAGACCTTAATTATAATCTATATATATATATATATATATATATATATATATATATATATATAGTTTTTGAACAATGTGCAATAGCTATCGTTGCGTCATTTTATTGCAATGTTGCATTCTTGTGAGAAAGAATCGAAATATTGCAACGACTCAAAGTGGCTTTAAGATAATTGGGATATATGTCCTTCCTATCCACATGTTTGATTTCCATTTGCTATTTTGTTGTTTTTGTCCTTTTTCTTTGTTTTTGTTTTTATCCCATCATGCATGTTTTGCTTTTCATGTCTAGCTTTATGCGTCACTCATTCATTCGATCATATTCAATTCCAGTTTAACCATTATTGCGAATATATTTTCGCTTTATGTTTAATTCTTTTCATGCGTTTAATTACTAAATAAAGTATATATACATTTACATATATATATATTTAAACATATACATACATATATACATATATATATATATATATGTATGTATGTATGTATATATAAGAAAAAAAAAACACAAACACGAACAAATTAAACAAATTTCATTGACCAATTCTTACACATAAATAAATAATCTTATTTTAACAGCAAACCTTTTCCTATGCACTTGCATACATTTGTAAAATTAAAAATTATTACAGTATGTCTATGGAAATAGGAAAGAAAATTTGAAGAAAAAAAAAGATAAAGAAAAAGAAAAAAGAAAAACACAAAAAAGAATTTTCATGTAAATCAAACACACCATAAATAAAAATAGGGTGCAGTGATCATTGTTTTCTTTCTTTTTTTTTTTTTTCTTTTTTTCCTTTTCCTTTTTCTTTTCTTTTTTTTTTTGTGTTTATCCAAATCCTATTCATCCTTTCCGTCATAATCATAATTAATATCATTGAGATTTAATCAGTGTTGTTTACATACCATTACTTACATACTTTTCTTTCTTTCTTTCTTTCTTTTAATTTTATTTTCCTTCTTTTCTATATCATTTATTTTCTTATTTTCTCCAATTATCTCTTATCAACGAGAGAGAGCGCACGAATATTTGCAAATATTTGACACAAAATCAATTACGTTAAAGTAAACTATAATATTATGCAAAGCGAAGAACTGAGCAACGTTTTTAACTCTTTATAACCTAATTGTTTTCTTTCGTCTTTTAAACGAACCTAAAGTAAAATAAATATTACGAAATTTATACTTGGTAAATATTAACTTTTGAATAAAAAATAATTAACAATTAATGCTAAAGTTAAATTAAATGTTATATAAAGAGTTGAAAGAGTAACGAAGTAAACGATTAATTTAATATCTCAACATTATAATTTAATACACAGGCGTACCAACCTAACCTTTATATTTCCGGACACATTCTCTCTCTCTCTCTCTCTCTTTTCTGAGAGAAATGACCGGATCAAATGAATTTTCCCTTTCCGTATTTTTTTGTAAAACAGATACGTTTATAATCAGTCATAAAAAAAGAAGAAAAGAGAGAGAGAGAGAGAGAGGAGAATTAAATTTTTGAGAATCTTTCTCATTCTCTTTCTCACTCTCTCTTTCTCTCTTTCTTTCAGTATAATCTGTCGTTTCTACGACGTATTTTTTAATTTTTTTTTTTTTTATATATGCTATAACAAAAGAAAATTTAAACAGTTCGACGCGTAAAATTCGCGCGATAATGATTCTCAACCTAACCTAAAACCTCCTTCAATTGTTTCCTTCGATCGTCTTTTGTTATTATTTCTTAAACGTGCGTCGTGTAAGAAGAGAAATGCAAAAAAGATTATCGTGAAAATTTAATAATACGAGAGAGAATAAAAGAATGAGTAAGATGAAAGAAAAGAAAGAAAGAAAGAAAGAAAAAAAAAAGTAAAATAAAATAAATGAATGTATGAAAATGAAATGAAAAAAGGAAGCGCGGGGAAAAAAAGGAGAGCCGGGGGTGGACGTGGAAAAAAAAAAGAAACAAAACGAAAACAGAGAGAAAAAGCAAAAGAAAAAATGATTTTCGGGATTCGTTTTATACTTGGAATCCGGATGATCTCTCTCGTGAACATATCGGTGCTACTTTACAGCCTAACGATGGCCTTTAAATATGTCATGCTGCAGCCAGCCCCTTTAAGTAAGTACATAAATAAAACGATTGTAATAGTGAATGAAAGTTGCCTGGTAGAGAGTAGCTGATCGAAATAATAATGATAAGATTATAATAATAATGATAATTATTAACGTTTTCTTTCGATACATCTCTCTCACACATCTCCTCTCCTCTACCCCTCCTCATCCCCCTCCGCCAAATATAAAGTAGAAACAATAACAACATTAACGAGAACAATAGATCAGGTTATACTGTTCTCACGACACACATACACACAGACCATACATAATTCTTTTTTTTTTATTTTCTTTTTTGATTTTTTTTCTTCCTTTTTTTTTCTTATATTTTTAATTACTGACTCATCTCTTCTTTCTATAATATGTATATACATATACATATACATATACATATACATATATATGTATGTATGTATGTATGTGTGTATATTATATTTCATATTTGTCTTTTTGCAGTCGGACGATTAGGAAAAAGAAAAAGAAAAAAAAAAGAAAAAGAAAGAAAAAAAAAAGAATGCGAAACAAACAAACAACAAAAAAAGGAAAGAAAACAATTAATCAA
Source organism: Vespa mandarinia (assembly GCF_050613455.1). Lineage (NCBI taxonomy): Eukaryota > Metazoa > Arthropoda > Insecta > Hymenoptera > Vespidae > Vespa > Vespa mandarinia. The sequence continues at coordinate 1,569,196 of NC_140821.1, read as the reverse complement.
ATTGATCAGGTATTGAGTGTTTGTAGAGTGAAAGCGGAGAGAATTATTGTATGAGTTAGAGAAAGACGGATGGATGGACAAAGAGAGAGAGAGAGAGAATGAATGCATAAGCTAGTTAAAAACAGAGAGAAGAAATATTATACAATTGGAACGAATGAATGAATGAATGAAGTAAGAATGAATGAGTGTATGTGTGTGTGTGTAAATGGAAGAGAAAATACGAAAAAAAAAGAACTGAAAAAAGAAAAGAGCGAGAAAGAGCGAGAGAGAGAGAGAGAGAGAGAGTGAGGGAGATAGAGTGAAAGAAAGGGTGAGAGGGATGACAAAAGAGAGAACGAGATAAGTGAAAAAAAAAAAAGCAAATCCCACATACAAAAACCCATCTCTATCTTTTTTTCTTTAAGCAAAATTTTTATAACCTACACGAATCCTTGCCACGCACTTTCCCCACCGCCCCTCAACCCCAATCATCGCCTTTCCCTTTTCTTCGTTTTTTTTTTTTTTCTTTTTCCTTTCTCTCGTCGTAAGTTGCTCTTCGATCGCAAAGCTCGTACGTCAATCTTTTCACCTTTTTCTTTTTTTTTTTTTTTGTAGTAGACTCTTACTACCATACAATTATTGTATATTACTTCTACTTCTTCTATTACTACTACTGCTACTACTACTATTACTACTGCTACTGCTACTGCTACTAATTACCATACTACTACTAACTGTACTTCTATTTCTATCTCTATTACTACTATAAATATCATATCACTATTATATACTACTTTTCATTTTATTATTTTTATTACTAGTAACTATTACTATCATACAGCTACTGCTGTATAGTTTTACTACTTCTGTTATAACTATTACTGTGTAGTACTTTTATTTTTATTACTTCTATTGCTATTACTACTACTCTACTACTATTACTGCTATTACTATTACTAATCGCTACTACTAATACTACTTCTATCACCACCACCACCACCACCACCACCACTACCACCACCACTACTACTACCACTACTATTATTACTCACTGGCACCTTTCTTCACTATTATCAAAAGGCTCGGTGAGACCAAAACGTTTAAACCTAAACCACACTAACTGACTGATCTCACTACCCATCCTGACTGACTGATTAACCGTCCCTTGACTAGAGTCTGACGTTTATTTCAAAAAAAAAAAAAAAAAAAAAAAAAAGGGGCGATACACCTTTAAACTCATCCACTTTGGTAATTCACCATATATATATATATATGGATAAACATACAAAATGCACGCTAATTGTGTAACAATATCGATATCTCCAAAGGCTTCCTTTTTTTTTTTATCTTCTTCATTGCTTTACTTGAAGAAAGAAAGGAAAAAAAAAAGAAAAAGAAAAGACAAAGCGAAGAAAAGATAAATGCAGTTCGAATTTAGAATTCTTTTTTTCTTTTTCTATGCCGAGTCTCGAAGGTACGCGCGGGAATCTTTTTTTTTTTTCTTTTTTTTTTTTCTTTTTCCTCCAAAGAAATAAAAAGGAAAGAAAATTCTATCCGCTGCTAGCAGCCCCGCACAATACCTACCCTTAAACCATCCCCTGCCTGCCACCCTCCAATAACCAACTCACTAAATCCCTTCACATTTTTTCTGGTACGCACATAATCGTAGCTTTGTATTTTTGAAATTGTTATAAGTCTGATTTATTGAAAAAGTAGAAAAAGATGATTAAATTAAGAAATATTATTTTGTTGATTGTTATAAGAAAGAATATCGGACTTATAATAGTTTTAAGAATGGATGGCAATGATTATATATACAGCATTCTTCTCTTTAGAATCTTCTTTTTGTTAGTCTTTGTTTCTCTTTATTTCTGTTTCTTTTCCCTCCCCCCCCTCTTTCCTTTTCTTATTTCTTTATTTTCTTCTTCTATTCATTTATATATTTAGCTCGTTAATCCTCTATAACTTTAACTAACGTTTTGTTTCACGTTTAAAAAACACATATAATTAATTAAGGTGAAAATTATAATAATGTATATATTTTATATAAATTATAATTAGTAAATAATTATTTACTTAATATAAACAAGTAATAACAATTAATATAACATTTATTAAAAATGTCATAGTTACATAATGTGTTATAGAGGGTTTTTAATATAATACCTGTACAACACGTATGTACACACACATATATTTCCATTTTCTTTATCTTTCTCCCTTAATTTTTCTTTTCAACCTTCGCATAAACGTGTTTAGCGTATCTTTCTAAATTCTATATATTGCTTAGAGTTGCGCAAATCGCATACATCTTTTAAACGAGTTTGATTTTGTTAATCAAACAGATGCAAACGTGTAAACGCATAGTAATGATAATAATAATAATAATAATAATAATAATAATAATAATAATAATAATAATAATAATAATAATAACAAAAATAATAATAATAATAATAATAATAATGATATTAATAATATTAATGATAATAATAATAATGCTTTTATGTTTACACGATGAAGCAACAACGATGAATATTATCTCTTTTTAATTATTAATTATTATTATTATTGTTGTTTATTATTATTTATTATTATTATTGTTATCGTTATTATGATTAGCGTTATTATTATTATTGTTATTGATATTATTATTATTGTTATTATTATTATTATTATTATTATTATTATTATTATTATTATTATTATTATTATTATTATTATTATTATTATTATTATTATTCGTCGTCGAACGATCGAACGTTTCTGTCAGCACGTTCTTTAGAAATGTCGTGAGTACGAATGGTTTCTTTTCTTTCGTTCTTCTTAATAATTTTTCTTGTTAATAAGAAATTTCTTGAATGAAATTAAATGAATTAAATTAAGTCAATTAAATTAAATGAAAAAGAAAAGAAAAAAAAAGAAGAACAAAATAGGAATATTAAAAATCTTTCTTTTTTTCTTTCATCACAATTAAACATTTTTTTTTTTTTTTTGTTATAATTAAAGTAGATAAATAGAATTAAATGAAAACTTATGAACGGAGAAATTTTTTTCGTCTTCTTTTTTCTTTATTTTTTTTTTTTTTTTATCATCATTTCTCGTTCTTACGTGCAAATTATTCTTATTAACAATAACGTCAAAGTATTAATACAATGATAATGACAAGCCTCGGTATATAGATATAAACATAAGCGAATCGAAATATTTTTAGCCATAAGATTGATAAAATAAATAATCGAAACTTTTTCTTCCTTTTATTAAATATCATTCTTGTATAAAGAAAATTTTTTTTCTCGTTGGAAATTATTCAGAAGAAACTTACACTTTCGATATAGTTGTGTTTACTCGTTTTTTTCTTTTTTTTTTTTTTTTTATTTGAATGGGGGGAAGAAAAAAAAATTAAGAGAACCAATTTACTTTCCTTTCTCTTCTTCCTTTCTTCTTTTATTTCTCGTCCTGATTATAGATTTTTTTCGTTCGTTTCAAAAATATTTGATCGATTTAATTTTGGTATTAAAGATAAAAATAAAAATAAAAAAAAGAAAAGAAACAATGAAAAGGGAAGAACTTGAAACGTTATATGCGATACAAAAAATAAATTGAAAGGAAAAAAAACAAAAAAAAAAAAAAAAAAAAAAAAAAAAAGAAAAAAAAGAAGAAAAAGAAAAAGAAAAAAAATCTAGAACGAGAGATAATACAACGAAACCTTTCGTACTCGATCGAGTCAAGGTGAAATCTTTATTTCGACGGATTCAATTCGAATTAGTAATTGAAATTAATTAGCGGAACGATGCGGCTCTCGAATTTCAATGAGTTTCAATTCCGGAGTTGTATTGAGTGCTTTTATCTAGTTGGAACGGAAGGATAATTAATTACCGAAACGTATCGGTGAAAGCGATTATGCTGTACATTGCACAAGGTTATCAAACCTTTATTTAGTATGCACCTGCGCAGGTGAATCGTCGAATGACGTCGACATCACGATCGCGTAACGTATATCACTTTAATGTTTAACGTGTCGGATAACGTTTTTCATTGAAAAACCACACCGTGTTTAATTTAATTATACATATGTACGATATACATATGAACACATATGATGATCTTTCTTTATGTATATATATATATATATATGTATATATATATATATCTATGCGAAATGGTATTTTACCTTGACTCGAATTCCCGCCTCTCTTTCAGCTATCGCTAAAAATATCGAAGATATATGATATTGATCGGTCAATAAATATATATGCGTGTATATGTATGTATATTTTTGTTTTTTTTTTTTTACATATTTTCTATGTAAATATATACATATATGTGTATATATATATATATATACATAGATAGATAGATAGATATATATGTTAATCCTCCGTAATTACAATTTCTTATTTTATCTTTTTTTACAAGATAATCATATTACGAATTGTAATATATAATTGATATGAAATAAATTCGATTATTAAGAATTAATTTTCCTTCTTATAACGATATTATTTAATTTAATTTTTTATTACTATTAATTAATTGAAAATATATTTTCCCTTTGAATTCTTTCTATATATTTTATTAATAAATTCAATGTAATGGAGTATCGATAAATCCTTCGATTAATCAAAATTGCATTTTTCAAAAAACAAATGTATAAAAAGAAATTAAAAAAAAAAAAAGAAAGAGAAAAATAAATTACAGAGGATTAATATTCTATATTTGTGCAATTTAGTACGCTTATTAGAAGAAAAAAAAAAAAGAAAAAAGAAAAGAAAAAAAAAAGAAAAAAAAAGGAAAAATTAGAAAATAGAGTACGCCGTGTGGAATGAATTATAAAAAAAAAAAAAAAGAGCGTATTATCAGCGCTTAATTATCGCGTTAATTATTATTACTTATTATTATTTATACAATTGAATACAATCCAATAGTAATTTGTGCACGCGTGAATATTATTCAATACATTTCAATCTACATAAATATATTCATCTTTCTTTTTTTTTTTCACTTTTCAGAACGACGGATAAATGCCCGAAAGATACGAACAGCTGATCATCGCCAGGACAAGTTGAAAAAAAAAAAAACAAAAAAAAAAAGAAAAAAGAAAGAAAAAAAAGCAAAAAATGAAAAAACAAAACAAGAAAAAAAAACACAAAACAAAAAGATCGACCAAAAATGATACCAAAAGAGATGAGAAATTAAACGAATCTCCTCCTTTCTCTGCACGTTTTAATAATAACGATAATGAATATACGAAGCTCTACCGAATACAATCGTAATATATACAATATACATATACATATACATACATATATCTATATACATGACGTATACATACATACATATACATATATATATACATACATTCATATATATATGTATATATATATATATAATTATATACATATCCGTCTCTAAACTTTGTTGTCTGACTGTGAAATCCTAAACTCACTCTCTCTCTCTCTCTCTCTCTCTCTCTCTCTCTCTCTCTCTCTCTCTCTCTCTCTCTCTCTTTCTCTCTCTCTCTCTCTCTCTCTCTCTCTCTCTCTATCTCTCTCTTTTATCTCTCTTTTTTCTCTCTTCACAATAGTTCTAATCGTTTTACATATTTATTTTTCTTATATTTCTCCTAAATCAATTATTTCAGCATTGAATAAAATTATGTATATATTTACATATATGTACATATTCATTTTTAAAGATTGTCATAAATGTGAAATCCTATATAGAAATTATTTATCTTTCTCTGTCTTTTTTCTATATCTATCTATCTATCTATTTGTCTCTCTATTTTTTAATAACTTTTTTCTATCTCATTTTTTTTATCTTTTTTTGAACAATATTTTCAGCATTCAACGAAAATATCTATATATATATATATATATACACGTACATACGAAGTCTTCGAAGTTTATTGTGGCCATAAAATACTATATTTCTCTCTCTCTCTCTCTCTCTCTCTCTCTCTCTCTCTCTCTCTTTTCTCTCTTTTCTCTCTTTTCTCTCTTTTCTCTTTCCTCCTTTGACAATATTTTTCATTCATTTTTCCAATTTATCTTTCCTATATTTTTCTATTAAATATTTTTCAGCATTCAATAACAAAAGTATATGTATATATATATATATATATATATATATATATATATATATATATATATATACTTTTATATCTATCAGTACGAATAATATAGGTAAGTTTCAGACGATAATAGCCCCTTATCTTGCGTTCGGATTAAATTCGTCGCGAAAATGGAGATGGGGTTTGAAAAGAACGAAGAAAAAAAAGAAAAAAAGGAATAACGGAAAAAGGATAGAGAAGAAACAGAAAAAGAAATAAAGATAAAAAAAGAAAGTAAAGGAAAGAACATATAAAAAAAAAAAAAAAAAATAGAAAAAAAAAAGAAACAGATAAATAAAAAAAAAAAAGATTCGAATAGAAGGATTTCATAGGGGGATTTTAAATGGTACAGGATAAAATCCGAAGATCGATAATACGCTGTCCGAAGGACTAAAACTGAACGTCGATGGATCATCGATTTGACGAAATACTTGAAAATTGCACGTACACTTTGTGTATGTGCTTGTATATGTATGTTCGTTTAATATACATATACTCTGTCTTTCTCTCTCTCTCTCTCTCTCTCTCTCTCTCTCTCTCTCTCTCTCTCTCTTTCTCTCTCTCTCTGTCTTTCTCTCTCTGTCTTTCTCTCTGTCTTTTATATATATGTATGTACATATTGCTTTTGAACGATAGCCTAGGTATACAGAATATATTTTGTACGTCATCGAAGGTACGCTGCAAATAATATCGTTGGCAAGTAGTAGGTTGTGCTCCTAAAAGATATCGGCTCCTCTTCCGGTATTCGTTCGCTAATTTGTATTTACATACATACATACATATATATATATATATATATATATATATATATATATATATATGCTTTCAGTTGAAAGGAAGAAAGTAAGAAAAAAGAGAAAAAGAAAAAAAAAAATAAAAAAAAAAGAAAAAGAAAAAGATGACAAGACCTTTAACACTGCCTTGTGTAAAAATAAAATGCGATTGTACATAATCGATTACTTCGTAATTTTTTATATATACATATATCTATTTACTCATTATTCCCATCACATTCCCATTTTATATAATTATAATCGTATATCTATATATAATTAATGTTTAATATTTTTGTTGTCCTTTTCTCTCTTTTTTTCTTTCCTTTTTTCTTCTTTTTTCTTTCAATTTTTTCATTTACGATTTTGGATTTTTGATCTTTTAATCTTTTTCTTCAGTTTCATGTCTACGACCGAGTTTGCCTTATTTTGCAAAGCTCGGACGTTTCTCGTACGAATGTTCATTCTTTTTTTTTTTTTTTTTTTTTTTTCTTTTTTTATTTCGTAAGATGTAAAGAAGAAAAAAGAAAAAAAAAGGAAATATGAAGAACGTGTGAATTACGAATGAAAGAATTTAAATCAATGGCAATAGTCGATTTTACGAGAAATCCTAGTACGCTCGAAAATTAATAATATTAAAAAAAAAAAAAAAAAAAAAAAGAAAAAGATAGGCTATAAGTAAGACATCGCGCAAAGAAAAGCTTTCTCATAAATCGACTTGATAAATCAACTTTACGATTCATCCCCATCCCCTTTGATAATTTTCCGCTTCTAAAAAGTATCGCCATCTTTTTGATATTATTAAGTTATATATATATATATATATATATATATATATATATATATTTGCTTTATTTCTGTAATATAGTTAAGTATGAAAGTATTGACGTTAATTAAATTAGAAGTATGAAATAAAAAAAAAAAAAAGAAAAACAAAACAAAAAAAAAAGAAAAGAAGAATAGTAAAAGTAAAGTAGAAATATTTTTTTTTATATATATATATATATACACACACATTATAATTCAACGAACGAGATGAAGCTAATGCTATGACTTTTATCTTCCTGGCTGATCAGAGGGTACCACCAATCTGTACGGTTCGACGCAGCCGAAGCTTCCCGAACGAGAGTTCCGAAACGACCGATCGTGCAGCCGAGTTTGAAGATTTCCTTTCATCGAGATCGGGTAAGTTTGTTGGTCTCGAGAAAAAAAGAAAAAAAAAAAAAAAGAAAAAAGAAAATAAAATAAAATAAAATAAGATAAAAAAAAAACAATAGAATAAAATAAAATAATAGAAAATGATCGATAAACGAAACGAAAGGGAGAAGCAAAAGTAAACAAAAAAAAAAAAAAAAAGAAAAAAAAAAAGAAAAGAAAATAAGAAAAGATAAAGAGGAAACAAAAAAGTCGAGTATGATATTTCTCAGGTATGACCGACATTTCGACCGGCGTTCAAGTTATTGCCGATAGAAAGGAAGAAGATAAGAATCGGAAACAACGTCGACGTCAGCAAGAACAACGGCAACGTTATGAGGAGAATGAAGAGCTGGAGGAGGAAGAGGAGGAGAAGAAGAAGAAGAAGAAGAAGAAGAAGAAGAAGGAGGAGGAGGAGGAGGAGGAGGAGGAGGATCATTGGAAAGATGCTTTGCCATTAACGCCAATCTCAAGTCCTACGAAGTTGAAACAATCAATGAAAGAAAAATCGAGGATATTATCGAAGAATGAAAAAGAAATCGACTCGTCTAATAGATATTATCCAACTAATGATAAAATTCATACGGAGGAAGACGTAATCACGCCAACGATTGAGACAATTTCGATCGGGAAGGATGGCAAAGAGATTTATGAAATTCCAGACGTGATAACGCGCGTAGAACAAGCTGCGCCAAAGGTTAAATTAAAAGAGAAAGATGAAGGAGATATTCGAGAAAGGGATGAAGATATTAGAAAGAAACAGGAAGATAAAGATAAGGATGTCGAGGGAAAGGAGAAGGAAGAAAAAGTTATTGTCGATTTGTCTGACGTATCGGCATTAAGAAGAAAGAAATCGGAGGAAGAGAAAAGGAAGTGTCTTAATACGTACGATGGTACGGAGTCAAGGGAAGAAGGAATATCTACAGAAACATTGGATAAATCCGAGGAATCCTCCGAAAGGATTTCGAAGAAGAGGATAAGAAATGAGAGGGAAGATGATGTTGTTGCCGGTGTTAAAAGGAGATCGAAGAGAAGAGAGACAGAGAGAGATAGAAGATCAAAAGACGGGGATACAAGTAGAAGGAGAAGATCCAGGGAGGAGAGGAAGAGTCTGAAGGAACAGGAGTGCATCGAGAGGGTCACTCAGTATCTCAGGAAGCATAGCTCGCTAACCGCATTTAACGAGCCAGAGCCACCGGAGTACTCATATTCGACTTTCGACGAGGATAGTTCGTTGTTACGTAGTTTGGACGACGAAAGAAAGAAACGAATGGAATTAGAGGCCATCGTTCAGAAAGAAAAAGAAAAGGATAAAAAAGAGATAAAAGAGGAGGAAGAGATTAAAAAGAAAATGGACGAAGATTTGAATGTTATTAAAATCGTGGAAACGAAATCTTCTTTAGACGAGAAAAATATATCCGACGATATTAAGATCGTCGAATCTGATCGATCGATAGATGAATTTAATATTAATAATAAAGAACATGTACGTATGGACGACGAACCAAACGTAATCGTAGATACGATGGGAATTAGAAGAACTGAATCCGATGGATTCGGTGAAACTATGAGAAGTTTAAGAAATAAAAGATCATTGAAACCATCGATATCGGATACCGATGTTGTTAAATCGAGTAAACGACCTAGCTCATTGAGAAAAAGAAAAGATATGGTTTCTAATGAATCCTCAAAGGAATCACTACTCGAGGAATCGAAGAAGGAAGTTAGGATAAGGGAAACCGTACAAGAGATATTCTTTGAGGATAATAGCGATCAATTGTCGACATTAATACCGGAAATACAATTGGTTAAAGCGAGGATAATTACGGCCGAGGAAGTGGCTAGTGCACGTTTCGAGGCTAAAGATTTACGAAAAATTGAAATCTATTCGCCGGCTGACGTTGTTTTTATTCGTCAGGACGATGATACGATCGAAAAGGGTCAAACATCACGTGTAATACCTTCTTCATCTTCTTCATCTTCCGAATTAAAATTGCCGTTATTAGGTAAATCAATTTCGGAAAATACTTTGACAAACGATGATATTATCATAGACGATAACAAAATTTCTGAGAGAAACATTAAGCCAGAAATTTTATTGGATTTGTCGAAGGTATCCGAAATAGTGGATGATGATACTATAGTTACGGACAAAGATATAGATAATAAAGATAAGAAGGTACTTAATAGGACAGGTAGTGAAGGTTCAAAGAGATCGTTCATTGGTGCAAAAGAGAAATTCTTTGATAAACGTGACGTTAAGATTAGTGCTCCTCTATCGTTGCCTAGTGAACCGAAATCGGAACTGACAGAGGACGTTTTAGTGATTCGTAAAGATGTTAAGAAATTAGAAGAAGACATATCCAAGGATTTCGATGGCAAAGAATCGAGGTAAGCAAGACTTATTTCTTTTCTCTTCTTTTCTTTTCTTTTCTTTTTACTTTCTTTCTTTCTTTCTTTCTTTCTTTCTTTCTTTCTTTCTTTTTTTTTCCAGAAGTTAAATTCCCCTTCGTAACTTGGAATAACGATATAATTTCTAATCCGGTAATGGAGTTAGAGGTAGTATCGCTAAAGCTAATCGATTAGCGGTAAAAGTATGCACGTTGGGCTTCGAACGTCGCGATTAACAAACAAACGTATAATACGTATAATATATATTGTAAATCTAGTCCGTTACCTTAGATTAGGGTTGGATTACACGTGTGCCGCCGCCTCGCCTCTCCCACCCCCTGCTATAGGTATAAAATAGAATAATAGATGATAATAAAAGAATTATTTGTCTAGTAGAATCTGGGTCATCGAGAATGCCGGGAAATGTTTTCCATCAACCACGAAGTCGTACAGAAGAGCTTCGTACTACTACGCATTGCTAATCAAAACGGTATAATGAAATAAGCTAGGTACGATTGGAAACTTCGTAGATAGAATCTAATACTCGAGACGAAAGGTTACGATAATCGATCGATTGATTATCGATAAGAATATAATATCATACGTCCATTTCGAATCGTATTTCGAAAGGGAACGACGAAAGAAAAAAAAAGAAAAAGGAGGGAAAAGAAAATTTTACTATTTCATTCAAAGTTCCACGTCATTTAATTAAAATATATTTATATATATATATATGTATATACATAATATATATGTATATATGTATGTGTGTATATATGCATAAAAATGAAATTATTTTGAATAACCTTCGTTTCACTTTACTATTATGTTTAAGCCTTAGTTATATGTAATTCGTTTATCGTATGGAATATATAGTTATGCAAGAGAGAAGGGACGACGAACGTATCGATTAAATCGACTATCGGCAATTAATGTGCCATCATAAAAACAAACATACGTAATAAAAAGATTTCTCGGTGATTCCTCCATCTTATTATACTCGCGATAGAAAAGATCTATACATACATATATGTATATATATAAATTTTATATATATATATATATATATATATATATATAAATGATAATTGAACCTATGTGTTATATATAGGTGAATATTTGCGATTAAAAAAAAAACATTTATAGATAATAATAATATACGATCGGATATGTAAGGAACGAAAGAGCGATAGAAAAGAATTAAAAAAGAAATATAATATGTGCTATGTTTATACGTGTTTATATGTGTGTATTAAAAAGAAAATGAATGTTTTAGAAACAGAAGGAGAAATAATATGTTATAAAGAGAAAGAAAAATAATATGTTAAAATAAAAGAGAGAGAGTGAGAGAGAGAGAGAGAGAAAAAGGAAAGAAATAATGTTTTAAAATAGACGGTGTGTTGATAAGAACAACGGAAAGAGAGAAAGAGCGACGACGTTTTAAAAGGAGAAAGAAAGACAATATGTTAATAAGAAAATGAAAAAGAGAAAGTCATAAGAAATTAAGAAAACCAATGCATTAAAGAGAAATTGACTAATCAAATGTTACAAAGAGATAAATGTAATCAAATGATATGAAGAGAGGGAAAAATTTAATGTTATGAAAGAGTGGAAAAGAGATAGAGAGAAAAAAAGAGAGAGAGAGAGAGAGAGAGAGAGAGAGAGAGAGAGTGAGTGAGAAAAAATAAGAAAAACCAATCTACTAAAATGAGACAGAGAAGAAAGAGAAATAAAATATTTTTAAAAGATAAATAGAGAGAGAAATAGAGAGAGAGAGAGAGAGAGAGAGAGAGAGAAAGGGGAGGGACGAATAAAATATTAAAAAAAAAAAAAAAAAGAAAAAAGAGAAAGCAGAAAAGAAATATGATATTAAAATTAAAATAAAAATACAAAATAAATAAATAAATAAATAAATAAATAAATAAGTAAATATGTTATAGAGATGTTAAAGAGATGAGAAAAAAAATGAGATATAATGTTTAATAAGGGAAAGAGAAGTAGTGCATTGAAATAAGTGAAAGAAAAAGTAGAGGGTGAGGAAGAGAGAGGACAGAGAGAGAGAGAGAGAGAGAGAGAGAGAGAGAAAGTGTTAAGAAAAGAGACTAAAGAAAGATAGATAGATATATAGAGAGAGAGAGAGGGAGAGAGAGACAGGGGGAAGAGAGGGACGAGAGAGAGAGAGAGAAAGGTAGAAAGAGATAGATATAAAGAAGAAAGAGAGGGGAGTACTAAGTGTGTGTGTGTGGGTGTCTATGTTTATGCGGGAAGAAAAGAAGGAAGGAGAAGAGTAAATGCGCGTGCGAGAAAAAGAGAGAGAGAAAGAGAGAGAGAGAGAGAGAGAGAGAGAGAGAGAGAATGAGAGAGGGAGAGAAGGAAAGAGAGAGGGAGAAAGAGAAACGAGGAGAGAAAGACAAGGATAGTCGTAAGTTTACGATCGGACAGAGTCGCGTGCTTTACTCTCCCTCTCTCTCTCTTTCTCTCTCTCTCTCTCTCTCTCTATCTATCTATCTCTCTCTCTCCGTCTCTCTTTCTGCGCTCTTCTGGTCTCTGGTCTGTTCTGCTCGCTTTCCCGCTAGCTCGCGCTAGCTCGAAGGAAATCGAGCGGGCATCGCGGGCTCTCCAACGTTTCTCTCTCTCTCTCTCTCTCGCTCTCTCTCTCTTTCTCTCTCTTTCTCTAACTCTCTCTCTCTCTCTCTCTCTCTCTCTCTCTCTCTCTCTCTCTCTCTCTCTCTCTCTTTCTCTCTCGCGCGCGCAACCAAGAGCCGTTGTTTATTAGATCAGAGAGTAAGCCAGTTTGCAGTGACGCACGACCTGCTCGGAGACACACACCGAACCCGACAGTGAACACCTTGAGTTTCTCGCGCAACGTAAAGACCAAAGAAGACAGCCAAAGAGGACGAACAAACAGTCTGTCACAACTGTACTCTCTATCTCAATCTCAATCTCAATCTCAATCTCAATCTCTATCTCTATCTCTATCTCTATCTCTATCTCTGTCTATTCATGTATGTTTATCTCTAATGTCATCATCTCTTGTATGACATCTCCTATTCTCACGTGGATAAACAAAAATCATCCAAGGAATATTCATTTGGATTTTTTTTTCTTTTTTTTTTTTTTTTGTATTTATCTTACATTCTCTTCCCTCTGCAATCCTCTCCTGCTTATCTCTTCCTTCTTTTCTTCCTGCTGCTACTGCCACTGCTACTGCTGCTGCTGCTGCTGCTGCTGCTGCTGCTGCTGCTGCTGTTGCTGCTGGTGGTGGTGCTATTGCTGTTGCACTTCCTTTAACACCAACACCCTCCTCCTTACCACTCATCGTCATATCCTCACTTTCGTCTCTTTCAAACGTAAGCGTGATTAAAAGTTTCTCTCTATTTCTATTTTCGTGTATGTACGCGATTTCCAATGAAACATATCCGCCATCTCTCTCTTTCTCTCTCTTTCTCTCTTTCTCCTCTATCTATCTATCTGTCTCTGTCTCTGTCTCTTTATCTCTATGTCTTTTTCTATTATTCTCTATCATTTTCTCTCGTTCTATCTTCATCTATGTATTTCTTTCTCTTTTTCTCATCCTTTCTTTTTTTTTTTTTTTTTGTTTCCTTCGTTCTCTTTATCGTGAAAGATAGAAAATTTTGTCGATTTTGTAGCTAGCCGTGACGTGTTACCAAACCGGAAGTGAAAGTACGGAGTTCTCGGTCGCTTCTTCTTCGAAGCGTTTCGTCGTTCGGATAATAACCAGAGCATCGTTGGAGTTGATTCTCTCTCTCTTTCTTTCTCTCTCTCTCTCTCTCTCTTTTTCTCTTTCTCTCTCTCTCTTTTTCTCTCTCTCTTTCTCATCTCTTTTCCTTTTCGGATCGTTCCGAATATAATACATCGCATATTGGCATGGTATATAAACAATGAAGAATTTCTAAAAATGATTTACGATATATGTGTAATAATTGTTTTATAAAAAATGTCTGACCATTGAAATCGATTACTATAGATCGTATTATACATACGTATGTTTAATATTGAATGATAATCTTTGTAAATAGTTTGATTCGTATTATAGTAATTTTGTTTGAATTATTATTTTAAGAAATTTTTCAATTAGAAATTTTTATGTAATATTGACGATTTCTTTTCTTCTTTTTTTTTCTTTTTTTTTTTTTTTCATAACGATCCATAAATCATTTGCATTTGAAACAGAATCTTATTAAAAATATATTGTACGATAACGTGTGAGAAGATTATTCGAACATTGATTAATTCTTAGAAATTTATTAAAAGAATTTTTAATAATATGCACTTTTGATTATACGCTCTCGTTCTCTCTCTCTCTCTCTCTCTCTCTCTCTTTCTCTCTCTCTCTTTGTAAAATGCTGGATATTCCAATACATTGAAATATGATAGTAATATAACGGAATGACAAAAAAAAATATTATTGTATCATTACTACGAGTAATTTGCTCGTATCGTTCATCGAAATCTAATAATAGAAATTTTCTATTAATATCGTCATATTAAAAGCAAACAATATTGTCCGATTATATTCTGTCGAAGGAATGAAATGATTATATTACGATGATAAATAATTGTCAAACGTATATTTAGAATGATCGTTCATATATAATAATTTCTAATGCGTAATTCTAAGATCTAAGAGGAAAAAAAGAAGAAAAAAAAAAAGAAAAAAAAGAAAAAAAAAAAGAAAAGAAGAAAGAAAGGAAAAAAAAATCGACTTCTAATAAATTTTAACGAACGATCATATCAATTAGAACTATTGTGAATGTTTCGATGGGAGCTCGTTATTGAATGATCCTCAAAAGGCCAGTTTTAGACTTGCAATCAAATCTTCGAGACATCAAAAAACTCGTTCGTAATTAAGAGAATTGTTCCACGCGATTGAACTTGCCCTGAGTCCGGTGTTCTTAATGGGTCAGTGCGGAAGACCTCTCGGTTCGCCGTTTCAGCGGATTCCTTTTTGTTGCTTCTAACCATTAGAGATCGAACGAGCACGAAGCCCGCTGAAGTACTTTAGACTTCGATCGAAGATTATACTTCTATCTCTTGTGTCTTTCTTCCTTCCTTCCTTCCTTCCTTCCTTCCTTCCTTCCTTCTTTTCTTTTTTTCTTTCATTTTCTTTACCTTCTTTAAGTCGTTTTTATTTTCCTTTTTAATTTTTGTTAAGCCATGATTTTTAGAGCGGAACGTCGCATAACGTTACCTCGAAGATTTCTTTCGTTTTAAGCTTGGAAGAACGTGCAGACCGTGAGGAGAAAAGGAAACAGGAACAGCGACAACAACAACAACAACAACAACAACAACAACTGTTACAGCTACAACAGGAACAGGAACAGGAACAACAGCAGGAATCAAAGAAATCTTTAACAGAGGAAGACGTTATCAAGGAGAAAAAGGAAGAATTAAGTGGGGAAGTAGTAGATTATGAAAAAATCCTCCGACAGCAGGTGGAGGAACGTCCGCTGCTGGAGGAGGATAAAACATTATTGACTTGTCAGGAGGAGGATAATTTGATAAGTAAGGAACATTCCTTGGAATATCAAAGTCAGACATTAGAGAGTCAATTGGAATCTTTGACTTCAGCTGAACCAACGGTAGTACCAGTTGTCCCAAGGAATTTCTTCAAATCTGTACCGGACAGTTGGAAGCGCGAGGTCAACGAGGAAAGTTTCGACGATATAGAAAGAAGTTACAAGGAGACACAATCATCGCCACGTGAGAAACGTGAAGTTGAAACACAGACGGTACAAGAGACGAAAAGTACTCAATGTAGTCCGGATCAAAGTTTATCGAGTACAGCGGAGATCTTTGAGACGGCCGGGATACACGTGGCATTGAGATTTTATCAAAGTCCAAAGAGGGAAGTTCAAACGCAAACCCAAGGTGAAAGTAAAAGTATTCAATGCTCGTTGGATGATTTAATATATCATGAATTATCGTTTGATCCACGATTACTTGGTAAAACGTTCGACAATTTAGTTAAAACCGAACGAATA
Organism: Vespa mandarinia; assembly: GCF_050613455.1. NCBI lineage: Eukaryota > Metazoa > Arthropoda > Insecta > Hymenoptera > Vespidae > Vespa > Vespa mandarinia. The sequence continues at coordinate 1,552,739 of NC_140821.1, read as the reverse complement.
CAAATTCAAGAGTCTAAGAGCGTACAATGTATACCGGAGGATATCTCGAGTGAGCCAAAGTTTAAATCAATAGTGGATAACAAGAAGTTGAAGGAGGAGGAGAGGAAGAAGAAGAAGAAGAAGGAGGATTCGTTATTAGGTTTACGTAAAGAAGTAGAAGTTCAAACTTATCAAGAATCAAAAGCCGTTCAATGTACCGACGAAGAGTTACAATCTTACGAGACTGATCGTACTTTAGATAAATCATCGAACAGACCGGATAGCTTAACAACCACTCGAAATACCGAAATCTCTTTGGTTCCCTCGTCCCGTAAACTTGCCACGGTTGTCTTTGTCGAGGGTAAAACTATCATGACGGTCACGCAAAGAGATCACGATGGTAACATCGCCTGGTCTAATCATTGGGGACCAGAAAGGCTCGTAGAAATTTACAGAGAACCCAAAACCAGCTTGGGACTTAGCATAGTAGGTGGAAAGGTGAGTACTAATTTTATTTATTTCTTATTATTATTATTTTTTCTTTCTCTCTCTGTGTCTCTGTCTCTGTCTCGTAAAACATCAACGTAGGACAATGATGTATTATTATGTTTTTTTTTTTTTTTAGACTGAAAAGATCAAGGAAGAATTGTTGTGTCGTTCTTCCTGGTATCATTTTCTTCTTCTTTTTTTCTTTTTCTTTTATTTCTTCTCTACTTGTTCTCTACGGAACAACACAAAGGAGGACAAAAGCGTTACGCTAGCGTTACGTTATTGAATGGAAGTGAATTTTTATTAGAGACGTATGTATGTATGTATGTATGTATGTATGTATCTACGTACGTATGGATGGATGGATGGAAGTATGTATGTACGTACGTCGCAAGGCAAATTGATGCTATAACGTTTGAGAGTAAAGTGCTATCGTGTCTAATAGCATACCTGTATTATACACAGGGTGTTGGAAGTAAAAATGGTCTATTATCAGGGAATCATATTTTATTAATAAATTTTTGTTCCTTTTTTTTAATTTTTATTTCTTTCTTCTTTGTAATCATTTTCTTCTTTTTTTTATTTTTTTATTTTTTTTTTTTGACTAACCTAATAAAATCAATTGATAATATTGTGGAGAAATTAATGACGATTGAAGGAAATGAATTTTGATAAGATATCAATGGAAAGAAAAGGAAATTCAAAAGTAATTATTATATATTAGTTAGATAGATAAATAGAGAGAGAGAGAGAGAGAGAGAGAGAGAGAAAATAATTAATATATGCATAAAAAAAAATTTAATATATATATATATATATATGTATGTAGAAAATTAATAATAAATCGATATTACGTTTAGATCTTACCACCCTATATAAAACTAATTCCGTAGCACAGAGATATGAGTACATATATAGAGTAGCTAGCTGCATCGTATATAAGTATATTAAATGTGGTTTCGTGACATTAAGCTGATAGGGAGAATAGTGTAAGTGATTGAGTGAGTATGAGTGTGTGTGTGTGTGTGAGTATGTGTATGTGAGAAAGAAAGAGAGAGAGAGAGAGAGAGAGAGAGAGAGAACATATACGTTCCTTCTACGATAATTTGCACTCTGTAAGATTATCTAATTGAGAAAAGAAATTCATTTAAAAGTTTTGCCTATCATCTCTCGTAATAAAATCCAACAAGTTTATGTTCGAGATATCCGTTTGAAAATTGAATAGAAATTACATTGGAAATATATTTGGTTTTTTTTTTTTTTTCTTTTTAACGAATTAAGACATTATTAAGAATGCAATTAGAATGGCTTGAGAAGTAACAGAAGAAAAAGAAAAAGGAAAATGTCGGTTGTTACTTCAGATAATTTCATCCAATCGATCGCATTTTAATTAGAGTTTTATTCAAGCTTCTAAAGCGAGAGACACGAATATATATCGTAGGCGAATTGAAATTGTATGAAAAAAGCAAATTCATTCGAATGAAAAGTGTTATTTTCGTGGTCGTTTTCCAATTTGATTTGTTATCGTAAAATGATCTTTTATGTTTCTCAACATTGAAAAGATCGTTGTGTTAGATAATAGATATCTAGCGGTATGTGTTAGAAAATTGTATGAATTAGAAATGAGTCGTAAATTTCAATGATTTATATCATGCAAAAAGTATGTGTGTGTAAGAGAGAAAGAGAGAGACAGACAGAGATGAAACATAAACGATAACAATATGATTTTTCAGGTCGATTTGCACAATGGCAGCTCCAGTAAGTCGCAGAACATATCTGGAATATTCATAAAGAATGTTTTGCCTAACAGTCCAGCTGGAAGAACTGGAGAGTTAAAGGTAAAATAAAGAGATAATGGTAAGCCCCATAGAAGTTATCCTATTCGAAAGAAATTGGTATCCATGGTGTAAGTGAAATCCAATGAAATATCATCAGAAAAATATAGACATATATTTTTGTTGATATATACATATTTGTATGCATGTATCGTATTATATATATATATATATATATATATATATATATAATATATCAAAATTATTTATGAATATTTATTATATATATTTATTATTACAAATAATAAATTCGTAATAATAAATTATAGTATAAATGGAATATTATTTATGAATCAATTAAACAGGCAATGATAGGCAAATAATAAAATGAAAAATATTATTATGAATATCCCTATTCGTAATAATTTATAAATTATAATATTTACGTAATTGATTATTATTTAATAACATAATTTTGATAAGTCATGAGTTTATA
>NC_140821.1:1520000-1547500 GCF_050613455.1 Vespa mandarinia | reverse complement strand
TAATATATCTAAATACATTTTGTATCTTTGTTTGATCTATATATGGGATCGATTTCGAATGTGATATGTTGTTATTGTTATTATTGTTATCATTGTCATTGTTTGTGTGTCGTTGTTAATGTTCGTTCTGTTGTTCGTCTTTTTTTCTTTTTTTTTTTTTTTTTTTTTTTCTTTCTTTCTTTTTTGTCGGTTGTAAGTAAATTTCATCTCGTACGAACGAGATCGATCGAACAGTGAACTCGAGTGTCTTTCTTATTATTTTATCGTAGAGTACCGAGAACGAGAGCAATTCTCAAGATGGTAGAAGCAAAAGTCGTTTGCCCGTGTCTGGCGTAGCTCCTGGAACACCCACAGCATCATTTCGACAAAAACCTTCGCCGATATCACCAGTCAGATCCATCACGCCGGAAGTGATTCAGGTTTGTTTGTTTATTTGTTCATTCATTCATTCATTCAATCATTCATTCATTCGTTTGTTTATTTGTTTTATATCATTCTTTAATAGTGTATCATTTATTGGAGTATTAATATAGTACGAGAATTTTTGCTTAAATTATTTATTATTACTTGTCTCTTCTCTTTTTCTCTCTCTCTCTCTCTCTCTCTCTCCTATTTTTTTCTTTCTGTCATTCTTCTTTTACTCCCGTCCCCCGTCCTGCCGCCGCCGCCGCCGCCGCCGCCGTTGCCGTTGCCGCCCCCCCCTCCTTCCTCTCTCCAATTAATTTTCTCGATTTAGGGTGGTGTCGAAGACAGTGACAAAACTCCTTCGAGAGATTTCAAAAGGCAGAGTATAAGAAGTACAGATGGCGCTGGTCCTAGTGCACGAAGGTATATATATATATTTTTTTTTTTTTTTTTTTTTCTTAAATATTTCTTTAATCGTTGTTTAATTGATAGAAATTGAATGGTCGCATCTATGAGGGGAGGGGATATGTTTGTGGTAGATAAAAGAAAAAAAAAATTAATGTAGGAAAATTCATTGATAGAATGTAATTTGAATTTTGCTTTTCTTTCTTGTTTTTTTTCTTTTTTTTTTTTTTTTTTTGCCTCTTTAAATCTCAAATATAATTTTAAATGTACAGGCAATAATATCTTATATAAAAAGAACGATATATATTAAAGAAATTTTCTATTTCGATCGATTTTTATATCGTATTTTCAATTTTACAAATTGAAATATAAAAGATACAAAATAAAAATTTTCAACGTCTCTCGAATAAAATGTTAATAATTTTTTTTTTTCTTTTTTGTTTAGCTTTTAAATCTGACATGAAATATTGAACGTTTAACAAAATCTCATTTAAAATGAAATTTCTAATGATCGTTATACTTCGTATAAAACATTTCAATGTTCGTTAGAAAAATTTCAATGATCGTAGGGAAAAATTTCATATGATCACGATATAAAAAATTTGCGAAAAATTGATAATGTTATATGCATATACATGTATATATATATATATATATATATATATATCAGATCCTCCATGAAAAAATCGGTACGTAAAAAGGCGCCATCGCCGCCAATAAATCCTGGAATATTACGTGAAGTTAGCGAGGAACGGGAGGATCATGGTCCACCTGTGCAAAAACCACCCGCAAAGAAATACTCCTCGGAGGAAAGTTCCGAGGAGGAGGATATACGTGAATTGGAGGGTAACGTTTATACGAAGAGCGGAATGGAGGTGAGATTGAATCTTCGATGATATCGGTTGTCTCCAATTTTTTTTTTTTTTTTTTTTTCTATTATTTTTTATTATATATAATACCTTGGAGATTTCGGTTCCAATCAAATGAAAAAAAAAGAAAAAAGAAATTGGAAAAGAAAAAGGAAAGAAAAGAATGGAATCTTTTTAATTGGACTCGACGACTCGTTTTCTTTTTTCTTTTTTTTCTTTTTTTTTTTCTTTTTTTTTTTTTTTTTTTTTTTTTTTTTTTTTTTTTTTTTTGTTTTTATTTCCCCAGACAATAATGCGATTCTCATCTATCCTTTCAGATATCCAGAAAGAGTGCTGGCAATGTAAAAAGATCGAAGGCCGAGATCGATGCTGATCCAGAAGAAGAGGATGAATTTGGTTACACAAGTAGTGAGTACTTTTATTTTTTCGTCGGTTGTTCCTTTTTATTTCTTTTTCTTTTTCGCCCATTTTCTTTCTTTCAAAATATTAATGTATTATTGTAAAAAAGTGTAAAAAGTTATTGAACAGTTTCAATTTCGGAGGACAATTTTTCTTTTTTTTTTTTTTTTTTAATTGTACACGCAAATTATTTTCATCCTGGTTTTTTGTATGGGAACAAATTTTGTTTTCTTTTTTTTTTGGATGGCGGGAGGAGGGGAGAGAAATCTGATTCATATTTCGATTCAACTTTTAACTGTAAATTGAGAAATATATTTGTTATGTACGAAAACATAAGAGACTATATATATATATATATATAGGCATTCAGAATCGTAATATATCAATACAAAAAATAGAATTGAACATTTGAAAACTTTTTATCTTTGGTATAAACCTTTTATCCTTCCTTCCACTTTTTATTATCATCGTAAAAAAATCTTTCGTTAAATTTCCATTCAATTTCTAATCACGATGATATATATATATATATATGTTACATAAAATACGTATATAATTTGTTACGTAAAATATGTATATAAAATTATATACATATTTATATTTTATCATTATCATCATCATTATCATCATCATCATCATTATGATTATATCGTGTCAAATTCCAAAACGAAACTCTTCCGTTCTTTTTCTCTCTTTTTTTTTTTTTTTTTCAACATTCAAACCTCCTCCATTTTTATATATTTATCATCTTATCTTTCATTATTTCCGCCCATTGTGTTTTTTTTCCTCTTTTCTCTTTTTTTTCTTTTAGTGAAGATACAAAAGAAATATCACAATCTGGGTCACAAGGTACTAATGGTGAAGGTAGAAAAAGAACGTGGTAGTTTGGGTATATCTCTCGCCGGTCACAAGGACAGAAATCGAATGGCTGTCTTCATTTGTGGCATCAATCCGAATGGTTCTGCTCATAAAGTTGGTGGACTTGCCGTTGGCGACGAAATACTCGAAGTAAGAAGTTTCACGATATTTTTTTTTTTTTTACGATCTCTCTTTACTTTTATAACTTTTATTCGTCAATCGTGAAGGATCAAATCGTTGAAAGCTGAGAAAGTGGAGAAGATAGAATGGGAAGAGTGGGAGAAGGTTTTTAGACGACGTTTATTACGTACCTGATCTCATTTGCCGAAAATAAGTCGACATTTTTACGACATACATACATACATACATACATATATATATATGTGTGTGTGTGTGTTTGTATATATATATATGCTGGCACAAATATCAATCAAATATTATTTTATTTCTATCATTGGTTTATAACACGAAGAAATATTAAATTTTTTTTTTGCTCCTTTTTATATATTTCTTTTTACAATCTTAGGTGAATGGTATGGTGTTAAAAGGAAGATGTCACTTGAACGCTTCGGCATTGATAAAGTGTATGGCCGGTTCATTCTTCAAGATCATAGTACTTCGGTAAGTAATATATATATATATATACGTCTTTATACGTCTTATTTAATCCTCTTATTGTAAATGATAAAAATTGTATCTCTTTATTAAATGTTCTTTTATTAATTTACGATAGAAAAACGCATGGGACGGATGATATAGCTGTAAAACCATTGGTCCAATTCCCACCTATCTTAGACGAGGTATACGAGTAATCTTTAATCTTTTACAAACCATATATGTGTATATATATATATATATATATATATATATATATATATAATATATCGATCGATATAAAATACTACATTATATATGTATACATACATACATACATACATACATGTATATATATATATATATATAATTACGAGAAAAACGCAGAGATCTTTCTTTTATAGAGCGAACAATTTAGCGGATACAAAGGAGTCCGTGTTGTCCCAGTAAAAAAGGTTAGATTCGATAGAAATATTTCTTTTATTTTATTTTAAAGGATTCAACCTCCTTCCTCCCAATCCTTTTTTCTCCTCCATCTTTATTTTCTTAACAAATAATTTTTTTTTTTTTTTTATTTTATTCTCTCAGGGACAATACGGTCTTGGTATAATGATCATCGAGGGTAAGCACGCTGAGGTTGGTCAAGGAATATTCGTTTCGGATATACAGGAAGGTAGTGCTGCTGAACAGGTAAAGGAAAAAGAAAAGAAAATATTATTTTATTATTTTTATGATAATATAATACAATGGAAGGATATTAATTGTAATATTTCTAAAAAAAAAAAAAAAAAAAAAAAAAAAACGATTATATAGGCAGGTTTGCAAGTCGGTGATTTGATTCTAGCCGTTAACATAGATTGTCTTCTCGGCTCGACTTACGATGAGGTAAATTACGTTTGTTCTTTCGTTTGTTCGTTTGTTCGTTCGTTCGTTCGTTCGTTCGTTCGTTCGTTCGTTCGTTCAATCGTTCCTTCCTTTAGAATTTTATTTCCTCTCATATCCCTCCCGCACCCTTTATATACATAACTTAGATTCTAAGAATAATTTTAGATCGGATCGATTCCATTTATCGAACGTAACCGCGTGAATAATTTTAGGCTACGAGTCTCTTGAAGAAGGCCGAGGGCGTCGTTAAGTTGACCGTTTGTAATCCAAATCAAAGTAAAATTGGTCAAGATGGTAAAGAGATAAAGCCCCCTGAGCCCGAAGTTAAACCAGGCAAACCAGGTGAAGAAATTGTCACAAATGTTTTTTCTTCTTTTTTTTTCATTTTTTTTTTTATTTAGTTTCTTTTTTTTTTTTTTTTTTTCTTTTTTTTTTTTTACAGTCAAAATTATGTAACATTTATGGATTAAATCTTAAGGGTATACAATTTTCTTCTTTGTGTTTTTTTATCTTTTCTTTTCTTTTTTATTTTTTTTTTTTTTTTATTTCTTCAGTGGAAAAAAAAGAACCAGAAAAACCGAAGGAACCAGAGCCACCTCAGGATCCAAAGGATTGTAAGATTCAAGTTGGAAAGGATACTACTATAGAATTTCAAAAAGAAAAGGACAAGGGAATAGGTTTCACTATAACTGGTGGTAGTGACACACCAATGGTAAGTTTGTTTAGTAAATTAATGATTATAAAGAAAGAAAAAGAAAATGAATTGAATGAATTGAATGTATGAATGAATGCATGAATGAATGAATGAATGAATGAATGCATGCATGAATGAATGAATTACGGAATGAATGAATGAAAAGGCGAAGATATAATAATTGTTTTATTTTATCATCTAGAGCGGCGTATTTATTCTGGAAGTATTTCCTGATGGAGCAGCTGGTAAAGATGGCCGATTACAAGCTGGGGATCAAATTCTTGATATATGCCAAGAAAGTTTCAAATCTATCGAACATGAGAAAGCTCATGCTGCAGTATTGAAAATTACGGGAACAGTGAGTAGATAATTATTAAAGATAAAATAATTATTTTATTTTATATATATAGATATATATATGTATATTTATTTTCTTATTAGTAATATTAATAATAATAATTTTATATATGCCAATGATAATCGCAGTAATATTATTGTTTATATATATATATATAAAAATTATATTACATATAAAAATAATATTACTATACGACTATTATTAATTAATAAAATAATAAAAATTCAATAAAATAATTTAATATACTTGTCGTATATATATGAACGAGCAAATAAATGTTATATTATTTTCTATATATATATATGTAAAAAAGAAAAAGAAAAAAAATTATTAACATCTTTCGATTACAGATAATTATGGTGGTACATAGAAGCGATAAATCTCCGGAAGAGGTTGAGGTCGAATTACAAAAGAAATCAGGCAAAGGAGCTGGTCTCTGTTTGACCGGATTTAAAAGTGGCAAGGGTGCTTACGTTTCCGATCTGGTAATATAAAAATTAAATAAATATATCCTTAAAAGAAATTGGATCACATAATTCCTGTTATAATCTTAGTATCAGACGATTTTGTTTGATGTTCCAAAAAAAAAAAAAAGAAATAAAGAAAAAAAGAAAGAAGAAAATAAACAAAGGGAAAAAGAAAGAGAGAGAAAAAAAGATTCGATCGATATCGCGTGCTTCCATATTTTTCTTCCGGGTTGACGCATTAATCTACTTATATCATGTCGGGATTCATAAATCGATAGAAAAAGAAAGAAAGAGAGAGAGAGAGAGAGAGAGAGAGAAACATATTTGAGAACGGAAAATAACAGCGTATCGTTCACGTAATTTAAAAATAAACATTATTATTGTTAACGATCATTCGAACGCCTGAATGTATGCAACGTTTTGCATTTTATAGAAACGTAGAGACGTATAAATGGTTGCCTATTTATAGGCGGCGAGGGTGTGCGATCAATTTCTATTTTTATCGATGTACCAGATTTCATTTAAATCGTTTGTCATATTATTTTCTTTCCAGTTACCAGGTGGTAGTGCTTTGGAAAGTGGTAAAATTTGCAAAGGCGATCGAGTCGTAGCCATTTGCGGACAGGACGTACGCGAAGCACCGGTCGAGGATATCGCGGTTCACATCAAAGTTTCCAATCCGGTGCAACTCAAATTGGCTAGGTACAAGTCCGCTAAGCAATGACAGGTAAAATATTAATCTCTTATTTGTAATAATTAATAATTAAAAAAAAAATATATATATATATATATAAAAGTAAATAATAATTGAAAAAAGAAGCAAGTAAAAGAAAGACGAAATAAATAATAATTGATAAATATATATGTGAATAAAAAAAAAAAAAAAAAAAAAAAAAAACAGGAAATAGTTCGAACAAATGATTGCACGACATCAAAACATTTTGATTAAAATTCAAATAAATGGATATTGTATGAAAATAAACAAAAGAATGAACTATTATTATTATTATTATTATTATTATTATAAAATAATTATTATCTTTCAGGGTTCTGCGGGCGGAACTCTAAAAATTTATCGGAAAGAAACCAAAAGGAGAATAATTCACAGACAGCGTGGATAACTAGTGTGATATAATATAACAAATATAATAATAATATATCTATTCGTAATGCTTAAGCTAATTGATCATAATGACGAATTTAACAATATTACTCGACAAGACGTATCACCACCAAATATCTATGTACGATTCCGAGCGATTTTCTTTCTTTTTCATCTTTTCAAAAGAGTGCATATATGAATTTAAAAGAATACGTGTATGCGCGTACGGAGAAGAAAGAAGAAGAAGAAGAAGAGGAAAAAAAAAAGAAAAAGAAAATGACAAACGAAAACAAGTGAAAGCAAGCAAACGAACGAATGAAACAAAAAAAAAGAAAAATAAATAAATAAATAAATAAATAAGAAAAAGATATGACACATAAACGTAGCCATTACGGAGGGAACCAAAAGTCGTCGAATCGCTTGATCGATTTAAAAAAAAAAAACGGGAAAAGGAAAAAGAGAAAAAATAAAGAACAAGAAAAAAAAAGAAACAAAAACAAAGCTAGTCGATGAAGAGAGAGAGAAAACAAAAAAGAAAAAAGGAAAAAAAGAAAAAAAAAAGAAAACAAAATTAAAATTAAACAAACAACCAAAAGGACGTGAGCTTTTTTTTTCAAAGGGCCTCGTCGACCTTGTAAAGATTCCGTCTGCCGTGATTTTTTTAATCCGGCAAGTAGCCGATACATGATTACTATACACGTTATTACTACTATTACTACTACTACTACTATTACTATTACTATTACTACTACTACTACTACTACTACTATTATTATTATTATTATTAATTATTATTACCATTACTATATTACTATTATTAATTATGAAACAATATATATATACATATGAGAAGAAAAAAAAAAGAGTATTTATGCAATCCTAGAGACTAATATTGTAATAGCTCCGAGTACGACTCGCCTTTTAGTATTATAAATCGTAGAAGATAATTATTATAAAAAAAAAAGAGAGAGAGAGAGAGAGAAGGAAGGAAGAAGAGAAAGAGAGAGAAACAGAGAGCGAGAATGAAAAAGAAAGAAAGAAAGGAAGAAAGAAGAAAATAAAAGAAAAGGAAAGAGATTCAGCGCCTCGATGGAACACATCCAGTACCTGCAAAAAAAAAAAAAAAAAAAACAACAACAACAAGAAAAAAAAAGAATTACGCGAAAGGTAATCGAAGTAAAAAAACAAAAAAAAAGAGAAAAAAAAAAAGAAAAAGGAAAAGAAATGAAAAAAAAGAAAAAAAAAATTAAAACATACAAAAACAAAAGATCGATAAAAGGAAACTCGTCGAAGGATATTAGGAATGATCTATGATCTGTGATTTATATAAGAGAAAAGAAAAGACGGGTTGATAAAAGGAAAACTAAGATCTAATATATATATATATATATATATAATATATATGAGAATATGAAGGAATAAAGAGGTCGCTTGTATGTAATTTTAGAGAAGGAAAATAAGAATAAGAAGAGAAAAAAATGCGAAATGATAAAAGAAAATGCGAGGAAATACGCAGAATGGAAAGGATAAAATAATGATGATGAAATGAAACGAAACGAAATAAAAAAAAAAAAAAGGAATATATAAGAAAAAAAAAAAAAAGAAAAAAAAAAGGTTAAGATAAAAGAGCGAGAGAAAAAGTTTTAGAGTCTAGTTACTTCGTATCAAGGATTCTAGTCTATTATTTCCAAAACGAGATCGCTATAGAGATTAAGCTACTATTACGACGATCGACACTGATTATTATTATTATTATTATTATTATTATTATTATTATTATTATTATTATTATTATTATTATTATTATCATTATTATTATTATTGTTATTATTATTATTACTACTATTGCTATTACTATTACTATTACTGTAACAATAATGATAGAAGAAGAAGAAGAAAAAAAAAAAAAAAAAAGAAAATAGATCATCGAGATTTTCGACGTTTTCATCAACGTGGTTTTAGATCTGTTAGATAAGAAAATTGAAGAAAGAAAGAAAGGAAAAAAGAAAGAAAGAAAGAAATGGATAGACAGAAAGATAAAAAGGGACGTCGAAAATGTCGACGTTCACAACAAACGCTGTTCTGCTTCACTGTAAGGTCAAGTCCACACCAAAGCAACCGGCGAATTTTTCTCGCAAGTGTTCAGACATATACGCAAGCGTTTCGACGCTCGACTCGAATAAAATAAATAATAATAAGAAGAAAAAGAAGAGGAAAAGAAAATGGAGGAGGAGGTGGAGGAGGAGGAGGAAATAAAAAAGAAAGAATCTAAGTAAAGGATCTACAAAAAGAAAATAAAAAAAAATAAAAAAATAAAAAAATAAAAAAATCGAACGCGCCCGTTGGAACGCTCACGTAGAGAATGAAAATTATTAGAAAAAGTCGGACACCCTGTATTATTTTCCTAGTCGTAGAGCGTAAATTATAGTTTTCTTAGATTTTCGAATGAATGAAATAAATCGAAACGAGACAAGAAGGAAAGAAGAAAAATGAAAAGAAACGAAGGTATAAGAAAAGTGTATGGGGGAAAATATAAGAAAGAGAAAGGAAACAAGAATAAATAAATAAGTAAATAAAATAAAATAAAATAAAATAAAATAAAATAAAATAAAATAAAATATAATAAAATAAAGTAAAGTAAAGTTAAAGTTAAAGTTAAAGTAAATAAAATATAATTAAATATAATTCCTTCTAAGTAATGTATTTCCATACGGATATTCGTTTCCTCCTGTAAACTCACGTCGCGAGATATCATTTTTTTCAATGAAATTTTCTCTTTAATGAAAACTAAAAAAGAAAAGAGAAGAAAAAGAAAAAGAAAAAAGGAAAAAGAAGCACGAAAAAAAGAACAAAAAAAGAAAAGAAAAAGTATATATATATATATATATATATATATATATATATATATAAGAAAGAAAGAAGGAAAGAAAGAAATAAAGAAATCGAATAAACGACGAGGGAAAAAGAAGAAAACAAGACAAAACAAAACAAAAAAATTATTTAATAATAACGATACGAAGAGATTGCGAGAAAAACGATTGAAATCAATGTCCGCGACTTTATTTTTTCCTTTCTTTTTTTCTTTCTTCGTCCTCTCGTAATCGTACTACGAGACGATTGTATTAACCCCTGAAAAAAGAAAAAGAAAAGAAAAAAAAAAACATAAAAAAAAAAAAAAAACAAAAAAATGTAAAAGGAAAGAATGAATGAGAAGAGAAAAGAAATGAAAAGCGAAAGAAAAGAGAAGAAAAAAAATAAAAACAAAACCACCCACGCCCTCTCCCCCTGCCCGCCCGAAAATGTGCGTATTATTAATCTCTTTCGAAGTCAACAAGCGCCAATCACTTACTTTTTTTATTTTGTAAATTTCGCAAACCCTTTCTTTCTTCTTTCTTTCATCATCGACGAAGAAAGAAATAATTGTGTTAAAAGCCTTCGAAAGCCGCGTTCTTTATTATTACGTATATAGATCGCGAATATAGATTATATATATATATAATAAACGAAAACAACAACAACAATAACAATAACAATAACAACAATAACAACAACAAAGAAGAAAAATATATATATATATATATATACATACATAGAGATACACACGCATATATATATATATATATATATATACACATACACACAACGCGCATTATATATACATATATATTATATATATGCATATGTTATATTGAAAGTAGAAGAAACGTGCATATCGATTCGTACAACGAGGCGTCGATCGTTCGAAAACAAATCTGAAATGAAATAACAACCCAGACACTCGATCCATTATTATTTATTTATTTATTAATATTATTGTTATTATTAATATTATTATTATTATTAATAATAGTAGTACGTTAAAATGATAAATAACGTCGACGTTCATAATTGATTCTCAATTTAATGATTTCATTAAAATCTATATAGATCGAATGAAATATTATAAAACGGAGAAAGAAACGATGAACATCGATGTTATCAATTTTCCCTAATTGACTTATTAGAATATAATGATAATGATAATGATGGTGATGATTACTATTATTATTATTATTATTAATATTGTTGTAACAATATCTACGATTAACGCAAACGTTATCATCGTTATCATAGTGGACAATTGTCGAGCGTAAATGAAATGCCATAAATATATTATTATTATTATTATTATTATTATTATTATTATTATTATTATTATTATTATTATTATTATTATTATTATTATTAATGTTAGTATGTTTATAATGATAATAATAATAATAATAATAATAATAATTATTATTATTATTAATATCATTATTATTATCGTCATCATAGCAGATGGACAAAATGACCGAAGTTTATTAAATGCATTGATTGCAGTGTTGCAATACGATTTGTTTCGTTATTTCCTGTCACTCCAATATTTTCCTTAAATTTACGAAATTCTCGAATTGTTTCGTATATATAGATCTTCAGAACGGTATAATAAGAAAAGAAATTATAAAATATTTATAAAAAAAGAAAAAAAAAGAAAAAAAAAGAAAAAAAACAAGGAAAAAATAGTGGAAAACAAAAAGAGAAAAAAAAAAAGAAAAAGGAAATAAAATAAAACTAAATGAAAGAAAATAAGACGAAAAAAAAGAACGAATTATAATATTAATAATATAATAAAAATATAAATAATAGAACTCTAATCGATTATATTTTAATTTCTTAATCTTATAATCTTATAATTTCTTAATTTTATAATCAACTTAAGGCAACGATATCTATTCTAATTTCATAATCTTAATGTCAAATGTAGTAGAAGCACGCGCGCGACTTTTTTATTTCGTCACATTTTGTTTCGTTTTATTCATGGATACATTCACCGACTAATAAGTGGACCAAAGAAATCGTTTATCGGTTATACAAAAGTGGGTTACGAGTACGACGTTTATAAGAGGTGAAAAATTAATTGTGCGTAACTGGAGAGAGAGAGAGAGAGAGAGAGAGAGAGAGAGAGAGAGAGAGAGAGAGAGAGAAAGAAGGAAAAAAAAAATAAATAGAAAATAAAAGAAAGAAAAATAAATAAATAACTAAATAATAATAATAATAATAATAATAATAATAATGATGATGATGATGATGATAATGATAATAATAATTAGAAAATTTTACGTAGGCATTCCGACATTTTATCGTCGAATATCTCAATCTCTTTTTTTAATCTAATAATTAGAAAACATTTCATCCATGGTAGATTATATCCTAACATTTTATCGTTTAATATTTCAATTTAATATTTTCTATTATCATAAAATTCATGAAATATCTCGTAATTATAGAACGTTCTTTCATTTATTTCGTTTGTCATCATCATCTCTACGTCAGACTATTCTGTTCAATTTAATTGCTTTCCTTTTTTTTTTTTCTCTCTTTTTTTAATTTCTTTTCATGTATATATGTTAAATGATATTCCCAATTGAATTTATTATTGAAAAGAAATAATGATAGACGATGATGTATATGGCATTGTTTATAAATGATTAGATCAATTTTTTTTTTTGGTTTTTTTTTTTTTTTTTTATTTCGAGTTCGTAACACGGATGAAACGTTTCGAAGTAAGACGACGAGTAACACTTTGGAAATCGAACTTGACCCTGAAAGTTTCATTTTTCTTTTTTTTTTCTTTTTTTTTCTCCTTTCTTTTGTCAGCAAGAGAAAGAAAGAGACAAAGATAGACATAGAAAGAAAGTCAACGACGATTTGATTTCCCCTTCTTCTTCTTCTGCTTCTTCTTGTTCTTATAAAAATCTATTTGTCGTTTCAAATACAAGCCAAGATTTTCTCACGTAAAATGAAATTAAATTAACAGCTATTCGTTTGTCCAGCTGTTCGTTTGTCCAGCTGTTCGTGCGAACGTTAATACAATTTTTATTCTCGAAGAAATTTTATTTCTTTGAGAAATTTCTCGTTTTCTATTCGTACGATTGATCTTTTATATTATTTCATAAATATATATATATATATATATATATATATATATATATATGTGTGTATTTGTAAATAATATAATATTAATATATTTCTTATAGATGTCTCTTTGTATTGTATTTTATATTTTATTATTATGTTAATATTATATTATTAGAGATATGATATCACAATTAATTAATGTTATATCTAAAAATTCTAACGTTACAATTATATTATATAATATTATCTAATAATATTATGACATTATTATTATTATTATTATTATTATTATTATTATTATTATTATTATTATTATGTGTTATTATTGTATTTTATTATATACAAACAATATATTATAATTATTTAATATTATATATAAATCTAATATTATTACATAAATTTTATCTAATATTACTATTGATGATATTGTATATATATATATAATATATATATATATATATATATATATACATTGTACGTAATATAATATAAATATATTTATTAATAATAATAATTTCAATTTATTAAATAATACAAAAAAAAAAGAAAGAAAATGTTTCATTGAATTTATTCGTTGATGCACAGGTTTTATTCTTATTCTTATTCTTATTCTTTTGTTTTTTATCCCCCTTTTTTTTTTCTTTTATTTCTTTTTTCACTGAATTTTTCTCGAAAACAAGAACGTGCAGCGAGTCTTATTATCTTACATAAGGTGTGATAAAATTCCTGGAATCGTTGGAATATGGTCGAACATTGTTGTGGTTTCATCTTATCGCCTAACTGCAAGTGCCACTGAGAAAGTCTAGAACAAGTTTCGCATAGGTACTTGTGTATACATAACTGCTATGCTATTGCTTCTGGACTACTTAATACCATATGTACTACAGGTTCAATCGGTGTGTTTAGCTACTTTTGTGTGTGTGTGTGTTTGCGCGCGTGTTCACATTCCGAACTTTCTTAAGTGCAATTATGTCATAATGCACAGCCACCTTGCAGCAATCGTTCCATTCGATAGTATTATTTTAATAAAATGAAGACTTAGAGAAATATAATTATTGCATGATTTTCTTTATATGTATATATATATATATATATATATATACATATATATATAAATTGATCTTACATATGAAAAAGGATCTATCGATCTTATTGTGTTTAATTCTTTTTTTTTTTCTTTTTTTTATGTATGAGAAATTACAGTATTAAAGTTTACATATATATTATTTATATATATATATATATATATATATATATATATATTACATGTAATATAAAAATTATATAGGTTTCTTCATGTGAACAAATATTAAACTTTTTGTTTTACATTTAGAAATATTAAAGATATTAAGATATTTCAATTTTTCTTTTTTCTCTTTTTTTTTGTTTTTTTTTTTGTTTTTCTTTCTTTCAATGTCTAATTTCATAATATATAAAATAAATTCATGTATAATACTTAAATTCTTGGCAACATAAAGTATATTTGCCCTCCTACCATTAAATTATCTGACTTTACGCGAATACCTGTCTGGTAACTTTCTAAACTACACATTTCGTTTTTATAAATGTATAAAAAAAGAAAGAAAAAGAAAGAAAATAATAGATAACTGCGTGAAATTTTTAAAATGTATTTATTATTTTCTATAAGTCATTCGGTAATAGTAGAGCTGTGTTTTTATCTACCGAGTAATCATAGTCGGTAATTGTAGAGAACTTTTTTATCGTTTGAGAAAATATAGTCAATAATAGTAGATTACTGTTTTACCGATACGAAAAAGGAACAATTCTTTGTTTTTTTTTTTTTTTAAGTATACGTAAAAATGTAACATAAAACAATAACAATATATATTTCTTATTTTTTCTACACATTTACAAGTAACGTGTAATGGATTATTAATAGAAATCTTATAAAAAAAAGAAAAAGAAAAAAGAAAAAAGGAAAAAAAATTAAATTTCGTTATCGGATCATCGATAAAATTGCATATTTGATAAGTCATTTACAGGTATATAAATAAATAAATAAATAAATAAATAAATAAATAAATAAATAAATACAACGCAAAAATATAACACATGATAATAATGCTGTTAACGATTTCGCGACAATTTTTATTTATTTATTTTTTTCTTTTTCAGACCTCCCTTTTGTCACTTCTTCCTACGTTCAATCCTAAAGCGATCCGAGAAAATATATGAAACTTTATGATAGAATTATCTACGACGTTTGAAAGAGGAATTTAAAAGAAAAACTAAAATATATAGAAGTTGAAACTACGAAAATTTCGTAAGAGGATCACGTAGTAAAACTAGATTTTGGTATAACGTGTGTACACAGAAATACACACAAATACAGATACACATAAAAGATAAGAATGAAGAAAGGTAGCGGCAAACAAATACAGAAAACATATGCACTGACATGACACACAGACACACACACACATTGTCAAAAGCGTTACCACTTATGAGTTACCGATACTCACCATCCCGCCACTACCCCCGCCAACTCTCAACCTCAACTACCACCCATCTATCCAACCCCCCCCCCCACACCATCAGAAATCTTTCCTTCCTCTGTGGTCTTTCGTATCTTGTAAGCTTCCACTTCTCGGTTGCTTCGAAAAGAGGGAAAAACTTTTCTATCCGCACGAGTGGTAAAAAGTTCTTTTTCCAAGGGCCCATTTATCGCTTGAAATTTCGCCCAAAGGCGGTGTGATAGTCTCTCCGGTTAGAAACTTTTATATATCTCTCGTGGTAAACACTCGACGCGTTGCCACCACTGAGTTCAACCCCGCATCCCCTGTACCTCTTAACGCCATTCCCCTTCTTCCTTCCCCCGTCCTCCATTCCCAATTTCTCTTCTCACCTATCCCTTCGACGATACCGTTCATGTGATTTTTTTTCCACATTTCTTTTTTTCTACTATTTCTTCTATTATTATTTTCTTTTTCTTTTTTATTTCTATCTTTATCCTTTTCCTTTTTCTTTTCCTTTATCTTTTCCCTTTTCCTTTTAATAAATGGCAAAGCGAACAAATCGAGCATGACTTGGTGGTTTGAGCTTTGATATCGAATACTTTTTCTTCTTTGGTTTTTTTTTTCTTGTTTTTTTTTTTTTCTTTAATATCGCAACGATATATTATATCTGCGTATTATTATTATTAAAGTTACTATTAATATATATATATATATATATATATATATATATATATATATATTAATAGTAACTTATTATATATATATATATATAATATATATATATATATATATATATATGTATGTGTGTGTGTGTGAAAATTGAAACGTCGATTATCGAATTTATTGACAAATTTTTGTTGGAAATTTGGCTTAATTGATATTCAATCGCATTATGATTTAATCTATAATTATAATCGATTTCCCCGATGCATATAGGACGGACTATAATTAAGATCTTGAAAGATTTTTCATTTATGAAGATTAATGGAAGGGTTGATTAAAGTCTACTCGTCACCATATCCTTCTTATCTTTTATATAATTTAATATTCCTTTTTTTTTTTCGAGAGAGAGATACTGCTTAAAATAATTATACACGAATATCTCTAAATATATATATATATATATATAAAAAGGAATAAAAAATTTGGAAGAAATATATTATAAGAAATATAATCATCATAGGCCCCCCACGCACATGCATTGAACACATTGCATACACACATTGCATTCACATGCATTCACAGGCATAGAAACAAATTCGTACATAGCTATGTACGAAAGGAAAGCAAAGCATCCGAATATAAACTATGGTGGGTATTTATTTCGCGGCCCAAATCACGCGTTCGTTCGTCCTAATCGACGCATTAATAGCGCGTAGAAAACTTTCGACGTAGTGAAAAGCACCAGAAATACATTGTATTCTCTCTCTTTATCTTTCTCTATCTCTCTCTCTCTCTCTCTCTTACTCTATCATTCTCTTTCTCTTTTTCACTAACTCATTCTTTCTTTTTCGTATAAACGCGCACCAGTTTGCTCGCAAGTAATAGCGAAGTCGATTCACGGAATATAAGAAGGTGAAGCCTACTTTCTTCTTCCGAATTGTCTTTATGGTGTGAGAGAAGTAGGAGGAGGAGGAGAAGGAGGAGGGGCAGGAGGGGGACGAGGAGGAGGAGAGGGAGGGAGGTTAAAGAAGGTAGAGTAGGGACAGTAAAGTAAAGTAAAGTAAAGTAAAGTAAAGTAAGGTAAGGTATGGTAAGGTGAGGTGAACTGAAGAGGAGGAGGAGGAGGAGGAGGAGGAGAGGAAACGCGTGGAGGCAAAACGAGAATGGAAAGAATGGAAAGGAGAAGAAGGCCGTTCGCCGACACTGGTCAGCCAGTATACGCCAGTACATCGAACAGTACGACGATCTTATAATCGATAATCGATCCTAATCCTAATTCTTTATTCATTAATCGACGACAATTTTATATATTTATACGTATACGTGTGTGATCGATAAATAATTTCGTTCGTCGCATTGATTTGTTCGTTAGTCGCATTAATTCGTTCGTTCGTTCGTACGTATAAAAATTTACGAGATATATTTTCAATAGATATTACGTGAACAAATCAACGAGAATAATAATTTACGTGAGTCCAATTACGACGACTACGACTACGACGACACAAAGTTAACGATTTTACGCGATTATTTGTCGTAATTCTTCTTCTTTTTTTTTTTTTTCTTTCCCCTCTCCCCTTATATCTTTTCTATTTTTCTTTTTCTTTTTCTTTTTTTTCTTCTTTTTTTATTCCCTCTCTATCTTCTTTACTTTTGCCACCCTCTTTTTTTTTTCTTTTTCCTGTCTCTTTCTCTCTCTCTCTCTCCCTCTCTCTCTCTCTCTCTCTATATATATATATTTATTTATTAATTCATTTGTTCATTTATTTATTTATTTATTTATTCGTCCTTTCCTTTTTTTTTTTTTAATCCTTTCAATCTATTTTTTTTTCTTTCTTCTCTCGTCGAAAAAAGAGAAAGAGAAAGAGAGAGAAAGAGAGAGGAAAAAAAAAGGAGCGTCTCCCCGCTACAACCCCTTTCTTACGTCCCTTTTCGTCAAAGCGGGAAAATCGTGATATTTGAATATTCCAAGTAAACTTTTCTTTCTTTCTTTCTTTCTTTCTTGCTCGCTCGCTTTCTTTTTCTTTTTCCCTTATTTTTTTTTTTGTTTTTCATTCTTTTTGATCTCACACTTCATCGCGTATTTCTTCCTTTCCGTTCGAGGCAAAGGAGTGTGAGTCTGTGTGTATCTGTGTGTGTGTGTGTGTATCTTTTTTTTCTTCTTTTTCTTCTTTTCCTTCTTCCCTCCCATTCCCTTTCTATCCCTTTCTACACCTTTCATATAACTATCGCTCGTTGGATTTTTTTTCCGAGTTTTATCATAGGTAAGTTTTTCTTTGTTTTATTTTTGTTTCTTTTTTCGTTTGTTTGTTTGTTTGTTTTTTCTTTTCTTTTTTTCTTTTTGTTTGCTTCTTTTTAATTTCAAAATTCAATCACTCACATTTACACTCATGCGTTTTTTCCTTTCTTTATCATCGACCACATATTATTTGCCATATAATATTTTAACTTACTAAATATGCGAGTTTTAAGAAAAGAAAATGAAAGAAGACGAAGAAAATAGAAAGAAAGAAAGAAAGAAAGAAAGAAAAGAAGAAGGGAAAAAAGATCAGATAATTAAGATATTGATCTCGTAAGAAGGGATCAAAAAGGGGATGAATTTCGGTACGACGATTTATCGAGAAATTTTTTTAGACGAATGACAAACATAATTTTCTTCGGATACTTGAATGGAAATTCGTGCTAAGAAAAAAAAGAAAAAAAAAACTATACGTGTGTGGATATCTATATGTGTGTGTGTGCGTGTCTGTGTATATGTGAAAGAGAGAAAGAGAAAGAGAGAAAGAAAGAAAGAAAGAAAGAAAGAAAGAAAGAAAGAAAGAAAGAAAAAGAGCTTTCTCGCGAACGAACTGGATTCGACGGATTCGAGGCCAGGAGAAAACTTTTTAGGCGAAACTTTACGCGTCGAATAAATCTTCCGTTCTACTATGTTTCTTATGCGAATGTCGTAAGAAGGAAAAGACTTTTATAGGTTTATTCGATCACCTTCTACTGTACAAAAGAAAATACGATCGATCTGGGGATCGAGCTTTTATGTATACTTTTGCATTAAAAAGGCTAACATTGATAAATTTTTTTAAGATCTCCTTTAATATTTTCATATTAAAACGATTGTGTATTATAATGCGAAAATATAAATATAAATCTTTTAAGATTTTCTCGAAGGTTAATTTTTTCTTTTTTTTTTTACCTTCGGTCTCATCGATTTGGTCGATTTTTTTTAAAAAAGGAAAAGAAATAGTTTTTCCTTTTTTTTTTTCTATTATCTATAATCGTAAATTTTCTATTATCTATCGTCGTAGAAAAAAAAATATATTTTCAATGATATTTGATTTAATTTTGTCATTTATAGATCTATATAACGATATCGATCTGAAATAATATAATATATATATATATATATATATATAGATATTTATAATAAAGATCTATTGATCTAAATATCCATTATTATTATTATTATTATTATTATTATTATTATTATTATTATTATTATTATTATTATTATTATTATTATTATTATAGAAATCTAAAATATAGATCTATGTTATAAATTAGATAATATTAAATATTATAAAAAAGATCTATTACATATACAACCTCATTAATAACTATATTATATATATATAAATATTATCTTTAAACTGAATATATTACTAAACTTTTCCTTTCGATATTGACGAAGTTGTTACTCGTTTGTAATAGCAAAAGAAAAAAGAAAAAAAAAAAAAGAAAAAAGGAGAGAGAAAAAAGGAAGAGAAGAAGTAAAAATCTGCTCGTAAATAAACAAATGGTTATTTTTAATATTTCAAAAATATAATTTATGATCGTAATTAACAAGTTCGACGTTATAATATTTCGTGATATTTTAACGAAATTATAACAATCGTGATTAATATACCAAATGATTACGCAATTAATAAGAAGTCAACAAATTAATATGTTTCTCTGAAATACGTATATCTAGATATTAAAAGGATCTCTAAGTTTAGAACGCGGAGATGTTCTCTCATGCCGGAAGTGCCGTTTTTCTCTTTCCTATGGTCATCTAGGTTGCATCAAAGTGTGTTACACATTTCACGCATGCGCATTTGTCGTTCGCTTCAACACTTCTTAAATCACGACCGGTTATCCAACATAATATACATATATATATGTAAATATATATATATATATATACACATATTTATATATACATATAAATATATATATTTAAATGCATATGTACATGTATCATACATATGCATAAAACCTGATCGTGTTAACATTTTTTTCTTTTAAGTACAACAAGTATAAAAATCGTGATAATAATCAAGTTTAAAAGGAAGAAAAAAATCAAACAAACAAAAAAAAAAAGAAAAACAGAATTTATTTTTTCAATCTTTCTCGTCCTATCAAAGACGAAAACTTTCTAAACGATTTTATTCCTTTTACATACACACACACACACATATATATATATATATATATATATATATATATAGAAAATTTCTTTCAATTTATACGAAAGATATGTAAATATTATTATCATCATCATAATCATCATTTTTTATTTACTTCCTATTTCTATATATTTTAATTTATCTACTTACTATTTTCTTTTTTTTTTTTTTATTTTATTTTATTACTTTTCCTTTTTTTTTCCTTTCTTCCTTTCAATGCAAAATTCGTCAGAGTCTTGGAGTGGAGGAGGAGGAGGAGGTGGAGGAGGAGGAGGAGGAGGAGGAGGGTGGGGTGGGACGAAGAGATGAGAAAACGATCAAGGGAGAGAAAAAAATTGAATAAAAATTTTTTCTACCTATTTATATTCTACCATCATTCCGCGTGTTCTATCCTTTCTCGAGAAATGAAAAAGAAAGCTCGGCCAAGTGAGAAAATTCCGAATGGAAACGAACGAATCCGGGATCCGTCAGTTTTTGAATCCAAGCGAATATATCGAGACCACTCGAACCACGAGTCATTATTAACGCATCGATGGAATTCGTTCAGTTGGAATATAGGAATGGCTGGGAATCGATACGCAAACTCGATGTATATGCCAAACGTTCGCATTTACCTTCTCTTTCTGTCTCTCTTACTCTCTTACTCTCTTACTCTCTTACTCTCTCTTTCTCTCACTCTAAACGTACGTACATGTGTATGTACGTACACGTTTCTTCCTTTTTCTTTCTTCTTTTTTTCTTTTTCTTCTTTACTTTTTTTTGTTTTTTCTTTTTTTTTCTTTTTTTTTTTTTTTTTTTTTTTTTTTATTCAACTATCGCGAACAAAAATCAAACGGAAAGAAGGGAAAAATAAAGAGAGCAATAAAAGTATTCTATCCAACTAGTATAATATACAGAGTTTATTACGTCATTGTGAATTAACATTTAAATACGTATATCCATGCGTGTCACTTTCTAATTTTACTCAAAAAAAGAAAGAAAAGAAAAGAAAAGAAAAGAAAAGAAAAAAAAAAGGAATATACAAGAATTTAAGTAAATTACTGGATTTTACAGGATTAACAAGATTAACGAGATTAACCAGATCTATTTTTCTTTTCTCTCTTTCTTTTTCCTTTTCTTTTCTTGTTTTTTTTTTTTTTTTCCCCATTTATTTTCCTCTGAATGGATAAAAAGAAAGGTGAAAAAATATTACGGTGTTTTATGCACTCGCCACAAAAAAAAAAAAGAAAAAAGAAAAAAGAAAAAGAAAAAAGAAAAAAGAAAAAAGAAAAAGAAAAAAGAAAAAAGAAAAAAGAAAAAGAAAAAAGAAAAAAGGACAAGCGAGGAATAAAAGAGAAAAAAAAATAGACTAAATAGATTAATACGAGAATGAAACTTTCACTGATCCATTTGAGAACATTGACGTACTCGTACCACTTGACGATCTATTCGATCTATTGCTCGATCTATTACTCGATCTATTACTCGATCTATTGGTAGCATATTTATATACATGCGTCGATCTATAGATGAGTGTATACGTATATATGTATGTATATATGTGTGTGTATGTATGCGTATGTATGTTACACGTCGATTGCAATGATTTCCGAGAATTATTACGAATGACTACAAAAGATTCGTTAGTGGATCGATCGATCGATTCGTCAACTCGATCGAAAGCTTGGAATTAAATTGACGAGCCTTTTGTTCTCATGCATGTAACTTGATTTTAATGATCGTCAGGGTTATATTATTTCTATGTACACGTGGACGTGCACGTATTGTTTCCTTTTGATTTGATTTGATTTGATTTGGTTTGGTTTGATTTGACTTTTTTTATTTTTTATTTCTTTTTACTTATTTCCATATTTTTCTTTATTTTTAATTTTAATAATTGACTACTATAAAAGAAAAAAAAAAACCCCCCGTACGAATATAAAGTATCAACAAATTCAATTCAAAGCGATCAAGTTTCGCAGCGTACTTGTCTAAAAAAAAAAAAAATAAAAATAAAAAAAACTAAAAAAAAAAAAAAGGAGAAGGAAACAATAATCAGCTGATCGAAATATAGATCATTCAAATAGAAAACAACAAAAAAATTATTTCTATCTTAATTATATTTTTCTTTTCCTTCTAACAAATGAAACTTTTTAATTCCAATTAAAAAAAAAAAAAGAAAAAGAAAAAAAAACCCTCGAACGAATGTAGAATCAATAAGTTCAATTGAAAGCGAACAAGTCTCCGAGTCTTTTTTCAACTGGTTTTTCTTTTTCTGGGAAAAAAAAAAAAAAAAAAAAAAAAAAGAAAAGGAAAAAAGCAAAATAAGATAAACGAAAAACAGAACAGAAAAGAATAGGATATAGAAAAGAAAATATAGAGAAAAAAAAAGCTGAGAGAATATCTTTTGTCGAATGAGAAACATTCAGAGAAAAAAGAAAAAAAAAAATTTACACAGAGAGAGAGAGAGACAGAGACAGAGAGCGAAAGAAAAAGAGAGAAAGAGTTACCAAAAGCTCGATGTTACGAGGTAAATGTGTACAAACGTACTCGACGTATTATACCATTGAGAACGATATACATGTATACGTTCAATATAGAAAATATTTCTCGTTTCTATTGTCGATTGTTTATTTCTTTTTCTTTTTTTTTTTTTTCTTTTTTTTTTTTTTCCAATAACATCGTAGACTAGACTCCGACGTATGCATTTTTTTCTATATCGCAAGGAGAGGAAATACTTGCACAGTTTTGGCAGTATTTCGAGTTCTAATAAAATATATATTGTTTGACGAGTACCATGAAAAATAGACGGTAAAAGAGTCTCGTATAAAAGTGAACTTCTTATACCTACATGTGAGATAAAAAGAGTAAGTGAGATATAAAGATAGATAGAGAAAGAGAGAGAGAGAGAGAGTGAAAGAGAGAAAAAGTGAAGGAACAAACGTGAAGAGAACGTGAGATGGGCTCGAGCTTCGAAAGAGTATGAAAAAGAGTAGGAAAAAAAAAAAAAGAAGAAGAAGAAGAGGAAGAAAAAAAAAACGAAGCTCGTGGTTGCTTTATTATTAATAACAGTGCATAGAGAAGACGTGAGGTATAAGAGTATCGTACCGGAAAATGGATAGAAAAATATGGGACTTGTGGATCCTGTATATAGAAAGAGAGAAAGAGAGAGAGAGAGAAAAATTGAGAGGTGAAAGATAAAAAAAAAAATTTACGATGAGAAAGCTGATAAATAAGTGTCGACTTTATGAAATATATATAGAAAATGAATTATTCATACAAAAAAAAAAAAAAAAATCAAAATTAAAATTGTTCATAAATAAATTGAATTCGATTAAAGCGATAATACATAAAATACGACAATTTTATCTCGTATATTTTTGCTTTCTTTTTTTTTCTTTTTTCAACAAAAGAAAAATAAATAGAAGAATAAATAAACAAATAAAAGAAAGATAATCAAAAGAAAGAGAACGAGAGAGAGAGAGAGAGAGAGAGAGAGAGAGAGAGAGAGAAGAAAATCTGTTCAGAATTACTTAAGTGACAGATATTATATATATATATATATATATATATATATATATATATATTTAATAAAAGGATTAATTTCAATAATTGTATCCTTTAAATATAAATAATTTATAAATATAAAATATTTTTTCACGAAAATATAATAAACAAAAAGTAAATAAGAAAGAGAAGGAAAAAAAAGAAAAAGAAAAAAAGAAGAAGAAGAAGAAGAAGAAGAAGAAGAAGAAAGAAGAAACAATCGAATTACGTATTCACAGATGATGTCATACTTAAAATAAATATAAATAAAAAATGCAAAAGGATGAGAAATCCAAACGATCCATAAAAACAAATATTATGAGAACGGAATATCTTTCTCTCTTTTTTTTTTTTTATTCATACATACATACATACATACATACATACATACATACATACATACATACATACATACATACATACATACATACATACATATATACATAGGAGTAATCTTTATGTTGGAAGAACAAATTTATAAGAATATCGATTGCAATGAAAGAAAAGAAGGTTTATAATAAAAGCAAGACAAATAAAAAAAGAAAGAGAAGAAAAATACGATCTCGAACAGTATACAGACATACATTTGTTACGAACTCGTTAGTGGTGGGATGCGTTTGCTATAAAAGAAAAGAAATGGAAAAAAAGAAAAGAAAAAAAGAAAAAAAGGAAAGAAGGCAAAAATATACGTACGATAAAAAAGTGAGAATAGTTAGAGAGATAGATAGATAGATAGATAGATAGATAAATAGATAGATAGATAGATAGAGAGAGAGAGAGAGAGAGAGAGAGAGAGAGAGAGAGAGAGAGAGAGAGAGAGAGAAGATAGAAAATGAACATTAGAGCAAGAAGTTTCATTTGCTCGTGAAAATTCGAGTTCGCGTGCGACCGTGATTCACGTGGTTGTTGTTGTTGTGCTTAGAAACTGCAACCACCATGATTAGGAAGGTGCACGCTATCAAATTACTGTACCTTTGAACAGAGAAAGTTCTTTTTTCATTCTTTTCCTTTTCCATTTTCTTTTTCTTTTACTTTACTTAATCTACTATATATATCCGATCGTTGAGGATCGTTAAAGATACGATTAAATGAATTATCATAAAGAAAAGGGAAGGAGAATTCGTGCAGTCCTTTTTATTTTTCATTTTTCTTCCTTGTGCGTTTTTTTTCTTTTTTTCTTTTTTGTGTTTTTTTTTTTTTTTTTTTTTTTTACTACATTATATTCTTTTAATCAATCTACCATCGATTATATTTCTCTCATTTTGAATGAACACTTCAACGACGTCGTAATTGAAATTGAACGAGGGTGATTAAAAAAAAAAAAAAAGAAAAAAAAAAGAACAAAAATTAGAGGTAGCATCGAAGAAAATTTTATTGTATCACTCGACTTCCCCCTTCTTTTTTTCTTTCTTTCTTTTTTTTTTCTCTCTTTTTTTTTCCTTTTCATATCAATCGAGCTCATCGAAGAATATTTGACGTAAGCATTCATAATGGAAAAGAAGAAGAAAAAAAGAACTTTCCCTTGTATATTCGTAACGAGGCTATCATCGGTCATCTTCGTCGTGCATTTAAAAAAAAAAAAAAAAAAACAAAAAAAGAAAAAAGAAAGAAGAAAAAAGAATGAAAGAAAAAAAATATATATATACTTGCACAGGAACCACGCGCGCGATGTTCTAAGGTATGCATATTAAAGATCTTAGCATACGCTCTGGCACGCGTGGCTAAACGTTCTCGAGAGTCTCTAACTCGCGACCTACATTCAACCTCTTTCGATAAGAAAGTGCCCACCTGTCGTCTTCTCTCGATCTTTTATTAACTCCATCAGCGTATCTATCTAAGTTTTCTAACGCAATATAAAAGGGAACAAGAGGAAAGGGGAACGAGAAAAGGATCTCCTTCATATTCTCCAATTTTCTTTTTATCCTTTTATATATATATATATATATATATATATTAATATATATATTTAAATTTATTTCCCTTTGAAATACATTCAACATGAAGACGTTTAATAATTCAATTATTATTCAATTATCTTCTATTTAAATGAAGACATATAATTCATATGTAAATTGATATTAAATATGTTAAAATGAATTCGATGATTTTTAATAAATTATCATTTGATCGTGTACAACTTTTTCAATTCGATTTTATTCGTACACAAATATGTTCAATACGATATCATTAATATTGTTCTATCTAGCTTTATTTTATAATAATAATATCGTTGTATTAAATTAGAAAAATTTTATTTTGTTCAAATTTAAATTGATAATTGCAATTTAATTATGTTTAATTTTTTTTATTTTTTTTATTTTTTTTTTATTTTTTTTTTTTTTTTTTTAATATGACTCATTATTTTATGACGTTGATATTGTCAAATTCAATTAAGCATTAGTTGCAATTTCAAATTCAACATTTAAGTACTGTTTTAAATATGAAACTTTAATGCTTACAATTCTCTCTCTCTCTCTCTCTCTCTCTCTCTCTCTCTATCTTACAATAATAAAATTGTCAAGACAAAGATGTAAAAAAAATGTATTTATTTAATCTATCTATATATCTATTTTATAAACTTTATATTCGTATAAATTGAATTTGAAAAAAAAGATTAATATTTTTTTTTTTTTTTTTTTTTTATAGATTCACTTTTTCTGAAAGAATGAAATCCCTCGTTATGATCATTTTTTACTTTCATTTAACTTTCTGTCTAACTCAAAGAATTTTTTAAAAAGACATTGCACGCAAGACATTTTGTCCTCCAAAGGGATTTCTTCTTCATCCTTTCTTTTTTCTCCTACCTTTACTCTTTTTCTTCTCCTTCTTTTCGGTCGACGCTTACACAAGTCTTCGGAGCTTTCGTACACATTAGTCTACGTGACTTTTCGAAATTGTCGTCTATCTTGAGAGCTCTACATCTTTAATGGAGCACATTTCTCTCTCTCTCTCTCTCTCTCTCTCTCTCTCTCTCTCTCTCTCTCTCTCTCTTTTTTCCGCTCTTTAAACCAACTTATCTTACAATCCTTTTATTTCTTTTTTTTTTTTATTTCTTTTTTATTTTTTTATACTCCTTTCACCAGAATTACTTACGTAAGAATTTTCAAATAAATTATCAATTTAAGTCAAGTTTTAAATAAAATCAAATAGAGCATCCAACGATCTTATATATATATATATATATTCATCTTCAATTTATTTAGACATTTTAATTATTTCACAATAAATATTATTACAAATTTATTTAATATCCATATAGAATATATAATATAATTAATTATCCTTAATTTCGATCAATGTGATTACGTGGAGTTACATTAAATCGAGTTTATTCTCTAACAATATTTATTATTTACTTTTCTATGATAAATATTATCAGAAATTTCATGATATACGTTTTAATATTGATAACGTTAA
>NC_140821.1:1510000-1512500 GCF_050613455.1 Vespa mandarinia | reverse complement strand
AATGCGTTTTAACTCTCTAACAGGATTACATAATAATTCTCTTATTCTAACATATATCCAAAAGACCATAAGTGAACTACGTTGACATTTAATGAAAATTCATTTACTTTTGAATTTAATAAATCAACTAGTCTATATATAATTATAGTTAATGACTTTTATCGAGTAATACCCCTAATGAGTTTTCATTGGCTAACTATAATATGCAAATAATTAATCCACCAATACATAATCATACGAATATTAATTACAATGACATTAATTATAATAGAATTTAATTGTACATTAGGATATTTGAAAAAGAAAAAAGAGAGAGGAAAAAATATTATTATAACTTTCATTTAGATTTCTTAATACAAATAAAATTCTCTCGGTTCACTATATCAATCTTTGATATAAAGTGAACGTTCAACATTGAGTAATTATAGTCTCACCTTTAATATAAAGTGAACGTTCAACATTGGCTAACTATAATCTCACATTTAAAATATAAAGTGAATGTTTTACGTTCTATAGGTTACTATAGTCACCTTTAAACCCTATTAGGATTAAGAATTGAAAAATCGAAAGCGTGAGAATAACGATTTCTCTTAATTTGTTGATCAATTAATTACTGAACTATATTAAATTGGTATACCAAATGATGATTATTATTATTAGTAGTAGTAGTAATAGTAGTAGTAGTAGTAGTAGTAGTAGTATTATCGTAATCGATCATTGCATTTCTTTTATTTCATTTAAAGTCCGAATCACGAAGTTAATTATAATAAATGATTCATTAGGGAATTATGATTGAATATAATTACGTTTCGTTAATAATGTCATAATAAATTTATTAACAATACGTTTTATTTCATTCTTAATTATTTTTCCAACGAGATTTTCATCATTTTTTTTACTTATAAATTTATATTTTATTATATATTTATTATTCATATAGTTATTAAACAGATTCACATGTATTTTGATTTAGAAGATATTATTATTATTATTATTATTATTATTATTGTTATTATTATTATTATTATTATAATCGTAATTATTCTGTACAAAATCTATCCTTCCAATTTTGTAAATCGTGATTAAAAGTGAATCGTACTTTGTATTATTAATAATTTTAATAATTCAACAATTAATAACGAACATTTTGTGATATAATACAAATAGTACAAAAGTTCGTCTACCTTATCTCAATAATGATAAATAAAATGTTAATAAAATCTCGATAACTCTGAATTATTTTCGACAATAATCTCTGACATGTATGAAATTTTTAATATAAATTTTCCAAACGTCACAAAGTATTGCAACACAAAATCTATATGAGATATTTATATATATATATATATATATATTTCGTAGAATGTATACGGGTAAAAAAACGAAAAAAGAAAACAAGAAAAAAAAGAGAAAGGTATAGCTATATATATATATATATATATATATATATATATATATATATATATATATATATATATAGAGAGAGAGAGAGAGAGAGAGAGAGAGAGAGAGAAAGAATAAAAAGAAAGAGAAAAATAATACAGAGAAAAAACGTGATCGTTTTCATACGAAACAGATATAAAAAAAAAAAAAAAAAAAAAAAAAAAAAAAAATTATCCATCATATCTAACGGGTTGAGCCTAGGAAATCGGCTTTTCTCGTTCCAATCTTGATCGATATTATAAAAAAGAAAAAAAAAAAAAGGCAGAAAAAGAAAACAAGGCAAACGTGAAAAAGAAGGAAAAAAAAGAAAAGAGAAAGAACGAGAAGAGAAAAGAAAAGAAAAGAAAAGAAAAAAAAAAAAAAAAGAAAGAAAAGAAAGGGAAAAGATTTTAAATGGATACAGATGCAAATGGAATTGAAAATCGATCATTTAAAAAATTCGTAAACACGCGAACACTCAAACTTCTCGTACGGTAACACATCTAATCGTTTCTAATGCTTACAGTGTATATAGTGAACGGTCAATTGAATTTCTGGATCGCGTTGAGTTAACTATAAATATACATGCACGGTCAAGATTTAAAGATTTAAAAAAAGAGAGAGAGAGAGAGAGAGAGAGAAAAGAAAAGAAAATAATAGGCAATTAATGCATAAACTTTTAAGACTCGTTTACACGATTCTTTACACGACTCTCCTTCTATCATACAAGCTTGGAAAGCGAAAGGTTTGTTATAGCGTGTTAAGCAGAGCGTAAACTTGAGCGTGAGGGATCGCGAACGTGATTTTTGTTCGAGAGAGAGAGAGAGAGAGAGAGAGAGAGAGAGAGAGACAGAGAAAAAAGAAAAAAAAAAGAAGAAAAAGAAAGAAAGAGAGAGGGAAAAAAAGAAGTAAATAAAAAATCATATACAATTTTCTTCTTTTTTTTTTTTTTTTGCTTTTTCTTTTTTTTTTTTTTTTTTTTTTTTTTTGCTTTTTTTCTTCCATACGAACGAATAACTTTACAACATATTTATACGTATTATGTATGTAAGTGGTAAATAAAAACATTTATATAAAT
>NC_140821.1:1500000-1505000 GCF_050613455.1 Vespa mandarinia | reverse complement strand
ATTCGAAAGAAAAAGAAAATCGTCGAAAACAATGAATATAAACTTTCCCTTTATAAAACTTTTGTAACAAAAGTGACATTTCTCGTATCATGCAGCACGATTTCCTTTCGCCAGCGAATCAAACGATTGTGGATATGCGTCGTCATTCGGAATGATAACTGACATGTAATGATACACATAAACTAATTCGCATAAAGGACGAACAAGATAATTTATAGTAATGATATTAATACGCTTCAATGCATGAATTCGAATATCACGATCTTCCGATGATGATCATTCTCTATGATTAAAACTCTGTAAAAGAAGAAAAAGAAAAAAAAAGAAGGAAAAAAAAAGATCGTTCCAATACAAAGGACAATTGATATCGAAGATGATCGAGAGAATAATAAAAATTTATTTTCAATCGATTCATTCTTTCTTCTTATTTCCTTTTTTTTCTTCTCTCTTCGTTTGTCCTTGGTTTGGTTTTTCTTCTTTCTTTCTTTTCATTTTAATATTGATTTTTCTTAATCAATTAATTCACATCTTTTTCTTTTTATTTTCTCTTTTTTTTATTTTTTTCTTTTTCTTTTTTCACTCGCTTATAATAACTCGATTTACGTCGAAATTTTTTCGTTTTTCTTCATTGTACAAATCGCGAAAAAAAGTTGACCAACATCATTTTATTTCTTTTTCATGAAGAAGAAAAAAAAAAAAGAAAAAAGGTTAAAATTCTTTCTACTTTCTGAATTTCGTTATTACTTCGATTTATACATATACGTACGTACGTACGTACATATATAACATAGAAACGAGAAACCGCGCTGCGGAAACGATCCTAAAAATGATGATAGATGTCCGGCGCTTTCTATATTTCCTTTCTCCCTGTATCATAATTCTAAAGAAAAATATACTCCTCTTCTAGTATCATAAAGGATCTAGGTACATACTAAACTCCTTCGATCTACCTTTTCTCTCTCCCTCTCTCTCTCTCTCTCTCTCTCTCTCTCTCTCTTTCTTTCATTCCTCTTAATCCTCCTGTTCCGCTTTCGACGATATACTTTCCATTAGAGAACCCTGACTTTTCAAACTTTCGATTAATCGTCCACTTAAAAGTAATCTTAACACAGATAATCGTCTATTTATCGTTTTATATTACAGAATTCTCGAATAAATGATCTCATGGTCTGCCACGATGTCGTTGAAACGGATATCAAATTGTAAGTACATACATATATATATATATATATATATATATATATATATACCATTAAAAATTTGATGATTTTATACAATTAGTGGTTTATTGTTTGAAATTAGTTTTTATAAATGCGATCAAATGATCCTATTACATACGAAATAGAAATAATTAAGATAAAATGATTATATATATATATATATATTTTTTTTTTGTTTGTATCCTAGATGTCCTTGCAACATGGCTGTTGACCACGGTCGGGGCGATTACCGTGTCCATAGACCGTTCTGATGTTAAAACTGTAAGTACATTGTTATATATTAAATTATTGTGAAAGCGAATATATATATATATATATATATATATATATATATATATATATACATGTGTGTATACTTTGATCTCTTCATTCATTTTCATTTCTCAAATACCATAATTCTCTACATAATTTATTTTTATCGATCATATTTAATAATTTCTCATTACGTCAGATTCGACAGAACTATCACAGTTCATTTTCAACATGGAAGTAAAAGTATCCGTTATTAGAGCACTATCATTTTCTCTAAACGGTGAAACTTTTCAAAATCGACGTATTTATAATCGAGAAAAAAAAAATAAAAAAAAGAAATCAATGTTATTTTTTCTATTTTTCTTCGTTTTTTTTCTATCTTTTTTTTTATTTTTTTTTTTTTTTTTTTTTTTTTTTTTTTTTTTTTTTCCAGTCACCAACACGATCATCAATGATCGCCAATGGATGGAGACCACTGGCAAACGGATACGAAGAAACGATTGGTACTAACGTAAAGCCGGCTAATCATCTCGAGAGAAACGCACAGCAGCCTCTTCCTCATCCTCATCCTGTATTAGGTAAACTTCAAGAGCACATGATCAAGTCGGAAAAACTGAAACCTCAAAGGAACAAGAACAAGCAGGGTTCTACGTCGAATCAGGATTACAGTCCACCTACTATACTCGGTAGTTTCACAGTTTTTGGTAATGCCGCGGCTAAAGCACGCGGTGAAGGACAAAAAGTTTCACAACAGGGCCACGGTAATAACGTTAACAAATACGTTGCCAGTGAAACAAGGGATTATACTTTTTTGATACCACCGCCCAAGGACGCATATCGTTTTGAACATTCTGAACCACCTCGCAAAGTTATCAGAGATAATAGTTATTCAATCGTTAACGATTTCTTAAGACAACCGGCATACGTACCACCACAGGCACATCAAATTGTACCCGATGCAGTAAGAGCTGCCACTTATTTTATCAAGGGATACACATCAACTACTAATCCAGTTCCGCCAACCCCATCGAAAAATAGACCACCAACGTCCTATTACAATGGTTATCCTGGTGTACCTCAACTTCTTCAACCACCACGACACCAAGCTAAACCATTCGAATCTTTAAAAATATCTGGCAATGCCAAACCATATCTTCAACCACCTGGTACCGATGTAAACGTCGATTTTGTTAAAGACGATAGGATCGTCGAACAAAAACGTCGTCCTAATTATGACAGATATCAGCCACAAATACATACGTCTAATGGTAATTTTTATACCCAAGTGAATCATCCTATAAATCATTATAAAACATCATACGAAAGAGATCCGGCTTATCTTGTACACGAGAGTCATGAAGTTAGCTACGTGACACCGTCCTCGATATATAACGAATACAATTTTAGACCGTCTGTACCCTATGACACATTATTACCACCCGAAGTTTATTCCACTTCTACGATCGGTACATCGTCTACTACTATAGCACCTCCGGTTCAAGATCAATCGTCGACATACGTTCATACGAATGACGTTGTACGTGATATCGATGATTATTATAAAAATTCTCATAGTACTACGGCAACCATCAAACAGAACGACAACCATGGTGATATTTTATCAACCTCGGGTATACCCAATACTTATTATGTATCTGAACAACAAGATTTAACTCCTCCACCACCATCTTGGCCATTATCAAAAAATAAATATCCATCCGATATAAACGAGGTATTACCAAGGGTAAATCCACCGAATAAATTCACTTCCAATATTATACAACCTAGTCAACTTCCTCAAGTTCCAAAGATGGTTTATGTTAACCCTCAAGTACATCAATATCAAAGCTCGGTTGTACCAAGTCAGCAACAAAATTACGAAACGCCGGAGAGTATATCATTGAAACATTTCAATGAGCAACAGTTTATCATTCAACAACAGCTTGTACAACGTGACAGGCAACGTCTTGCCGAACAGGAACGTCAGCAACAACTCGAAATTCAAAAACAACAGCAAGAGGAATTAAAGAAACATCAAGAGGAATTACAGAAATTGATTAAACAACAAAAGGAGGAAGATGAGAATGGTGGTTCTTCTATCGAGAAAAATATTACAGATCAAATTGAATTCTCCAAGATCAATAATAACAGAGAAAGACCTTATCCAATCGAATTATCCCAATACGAAATCCCTAGGGTTACTTCTCAATCGCCTAACATCTACAACGAACAAAATACTTTCATAGAGCATAATAAGTCACATGGATCGCAGGTAATATTGAATATCTTCGTTCTCGAATGATATCGTTTAGAAAATGATATGTAATATTTCGTTTCGTTTTTATTTAGATTCAACAACAACCGGAACCAAATGGTGTACCATTGAAGACGAACTTTGAAAATCAGGAATATCAAACGCAATACGTTCAACAACAGCAGCAGCAGCAGCAGCAGCAGCAGCAACAGCAACAACAACAACAGCAGCTGCAGCAACAACAACAACAGCAGCTGCAGCAACAACAACAACAGCAGCTGCAGCAACAGCAACAACAGCAGCTGCAGCAACAGCAACAACAGACAGATTATCATAAGGAATTGAATAATTATCAAAAGGAATTGAATAATCAACAACAGGAATATATTAATTATCAAGAACCTGAATTGCAATCTCAAAGACAACAAAAACCATCGCGTGATCAATATAGAAGAAAGAAACCTGGCGTTACAAATACGAGTCCTACAGGTTATGAGAATATAATTACAACTGAGATACCTACTGAATCACCGGAAACATTCATACCTTATACTTTCCCTGTCGAAGAAGTACCCGTACATACGACTATTTCACCGGAATCTGTAACTTTCCCAAGTTCCCCAAGTACAACTCAAAGATCGAGAACACGTAGGCCAGGATTATCGGGTCAACGTAGAAGACGTCCTTCGACTACGACGACTACGACGACTCAAGAACCTATTACTTTAACTGAAGGTGCATACTATGAAAAGTATGAAGATATACAACAGCAACAGCTTGATCCCAATAGACGTAGACGTATCAAGCCGAGTTATCAAACGAACGAGGAAACACATTTCGAGAGACGACCGAACATACGGAAACGTCCTGGTAATCGAGTTAGGGTTAACCACGGTGAGCCCTATGAAGCCGAAATCGTTACTGAAATTATTCAGACTCCTGTGAATACCTACAAGGGTAATACCGAACAACATTCTGAGAAATATGTCGAGGATAACAGATATACATCGAACTTACCCAACAACCAATACTTCGACTACACATCTGTTGGTTCTCAATATACGGATGACGATCATCGAGATTATACTACTGAAATTATTCAATCGGAATACCCAACTGAATTAACGAGAAGTAATAACACCGAGGATTCTCAACGTATTCACGATCATAATCATCATCGAACAAATCCAAATGTCGTCACGAATATTCCTCTCGAGGATTTGTTCGTTAAAACCGATGGATATTATTTCGATAAAGGTATAACGACGTTGCCT
>NC_140821.1:1462500-1487500 GCF_050613455.1 Vespa mandarinia | reverse complement strand
AAGAATTCATTACAACTTGAACAAACATCCCTCTTCCTTTAATTATGAGAAAGATACATGAAGTATATATATATATATATATATATATATATATATATATATATATATATGTATTTCATAATGAAATTCGACGTTGAATTTAATATCAATCTAAATACATGGAGTGCGTATACTATTATATCAAAAATAAAATTGGAAATAAATAAAAAGATAAAAATAAGAAAAATGTTATGTTCGAATTTTTTTTTTTTCCAAGTAATACTTTCGTCATTTATAAATAAAATATAATAATCGATAGAAGATTGATAAGAATTGATTGATGACGAATCGGGAAAGAATAGATAAATGAGAAAAAAAAAGAATTATAAAATAGAAAGTAAATGAATATATATATATATATATATATATATATATATATATATATATATATATATCAAAATGAAATACACAAAGTGTAAAGTGGATTGGTTAATTCTGCTCGATTAAATCCATTCTAACAGTTCCTATATATAAACTTCTCTCAAAAGTTATCTCGTTCGAGGTTACGATTGTGACAATTGGCAAGATAATGCCATCCTTGTGTTACTTTCCTCTTTAACACCTCTCACCCTCATCCCCAGCCCCACCTTCAACCCACCACCCACTTTTGATATTTATTTCTTCTTTCTCTTTGTCGAATCATCCTAAGAAATATTTTATATTTCTATTGATCTCTTCCTCTCTCTCTCTCTCTCTCTCTCTCTCTCTCTCTCTCTCTCTCTCTCTCTCTCTCTCTCGCTTCCTCTCTATTTCATCTAATTTCATAAAACGTATTATAATGATACTGAAAATTTAATTACTTTAGATCCTTGAAATTTTATTCAGAAAAAAAAAATTTCCCAACGCGAGAGGGACTGGCACGATCGAATTTATTGAAATTAGATGAAAACAAAATTTGTTCGATATTTTATAAATCGATTATGCGTTTCTTATTCAAAATAATAATTATGTATAACATTTTTATACAAAGTTACGAAGGTTTAACTTTTAAAGATTAAAAAAAGAAAAAAAAAAAAAAAATAAAAACCGTGCAAAAATGAAAGTTTCTAAAACCTTGCAATTTTACTAAATGTTACACGCGTAAAGAAATGCTCTATATAATCATAAATATACGTAACTTAAATGCTAGTACATAAAAACATAAATCCACGTGAGCTATCCTCCAAGCGTTATAATCTATGTTATCCTAAATAGGATTTTAAATAGAATTTTAAATAGGAATTTAAATAGTCCATGCTAAAGAATTTTCCTATGGATATATCTGCTCTATCTATGTATGTGTTTGTGTTTACGCGCATATAGAAATTTTTATATAGAAATTAAAAGCAACAAATTTTTTCTTACATTTTTGAATACATAAAATAATGAATAGATATTTATTTACAAAAATTGCCTCGATTCGTCGTAATGTAAATAATCAATGATAATATTAAAATAATTGAAAAGAAATAAATTGTCTTAATCAAATAAATTGAAAAGAAATAATTTTCTTAATGCATCGAAAGTGTAATGATTTGTTTAGAAAAAATAATAATAATAATAATAATAATAATAATAATAATAATAATAATAATAATAATAAAAAAAAAAAAAAAAAAAAAAGAAGAGAGAGAAAAAGAAAAAGGAAAATTTTTATCACGATAATTCATACTGATTGTGTGTAATTCTCAGGAGAGTTTGCAAAACAGGAACAGTATCGACATCCATTGGTAAACAAGAAGATCTTAATCATAAAGCTGCGCTTGGATTTTCTCTTGGAAACGTGCTGGAACGACAACGTTAAGCATTTCGAGGATAATCGATGGCCACTTGAAAAGCAAACCATCTTGGAGTTCATATAATACATTTGAAATTGTTTACTAACGTTCTCTCTTATCTCTTTGTTATATTATTTACGATGTGAATAAAACGTACTACTACTAGCGATAATCATAATTTCTTATCTTCTAATTCAATGAATTTAAATAAACATGACACATGAATTTAAATAAATCTGATCAAAGTTTAAAAAAATTTTTTTAATTACATTTACTTAATCATCTTCATATATCTCGTTACCAAATTTTTTTTTTTATCAATTTAACAAACATTTCTAATATATGAATTTATTATTTTGCATAAAATATTATCTATTTGAAATTCGTAAAATTATATATATATATATACATTTTTTTTTTATTTATAACAAAATGTATTTTGTAAGTTATTAAAAATTCTTAAATAAAAACAAAAAAAAAAAAAAAAAAAAAGAAAAAAAAGAAAAAGAAAAGATAAAAAGAACTCAAGCCAATTACCATTTCTATTATATTCTGTGATCATTCGTTACTTTTAATCTGAAAGATAATGTTTACTTTGAGATTAACAGGAAAAAAAAAAGGAAAAAGAAAAGAAAAAAAGAAAAAAATAAAAAAAAAATAAAAGTGCCATTGGCAATAGGTTAAAACCGAGAAAAATCTATGGAACATTCATGTAACAAAGCCGAGGCTTTTATCGGAAGATATTCATTTTTACACGATAGAGTACACTCGTATTCCTATTCATATAACATATAGAATTATATGTATATACGTGTATATATATAAAGTCACACACACACACACACGCACATGCACACACACATACAATGTGTAGAAATGAAACGCGTTATTGTCAACTCAAATGGACTGGAAACTAATTTCTTTGACCATTTTCTCTTCTAATCAATTTGATTTGTCATCTCTGAGTCCATCACACAATTTTTCGTTATTCATGGATTATAATAATAATAATAATAATAATAATAATAATAATAATAATAATAATAATAATAATAATAATAATAATAATAAAAAGGAAAAAAGAACGAGAGAAAACAATTTTTCATTTGACAAAAATATTAAAAACTGAAGAGAGAGAAAAAAAAAAAAGTAAATCAAACTCGATCGTATAAATTGCGATTCGAAGTCAAGGGGGAAGGAAAAAGAAAAAAAAAAGAAAAAAAAAAAAAGAAGAAAGGAAAAAAAAA
Organism: Vespa mandarinia; assembly: GCF_050613455.1. Classification (NCBI taxonomy): domain Eukaryota; kingdom Metazoa; phylum Arthropoda; class Insecta; order Hymenoptera; family Vespidae; genus Vespa; species Vespa mandarinia. The sequence goes on along the minus strand of NC_140821.1, from coordinate 1,484,457 downwards.
TATGAGCTTGGTTATTCAAATATTAAATTAATGAAAAGCATTCGAAACGATTCGAGTATATAAAAAGAAAACAAAAAAGAAAACAAAAAAGAAAACGAAAAAGTAAATACGCGTATGTGTAAATACACATTTGTATTCCCTGGCGAGTGAAACTTGCAAAAAGAAGAAAAGTTACGATTAATTTGTAAAGCTAACCGTCGGATACGAAAATTGGTCAAAATTACTTTCAATTCGGATTGCTGGAAAAAAAAACAAAGAGAAAAAGGAGAGGGGAAAAAAAAAGGAAAAAAAAAAGAAATAAAGAAAGAAAGAAAAATAAATGACAAAAAAAAGGAAAAAAGATAAGAGAACTCGAGGTACTCGATTAAATTCAAAGTTGTGCGAAAAATAGAATAAAAAAAAAAAAAAAAGAAAAAAAAAAGGGAGACAGATAGACGGCGGACAGAGACAGATAGATAGAGAAAGAAATATCGAACAGTTAGAGTTGTCCCGATGAAATCTCCTGTAAAAGTGAACGAAAAATGTGTGTTCGACTATGCTTTTCTCTCTCTCTCTCTCTCACTCTCTCTCTCTCTCTCTCTCTCTCTCTCTCTCTCTCTCTCTCTCTCTCTCTCTCTCTCTCTTTCTCTCTATTATCAACAATCGGATTTATATACTTTGGAAACGAACGATTGGTCCATTAACAGAAGGAGATATTATGGTATATAGTACACCCTGATTTGTTTTGATTAGATTAATTAACTCCGTAATGCGATATGCTACGATCTACTAGGGAAAAAAAAAAAAGAATAAAGAAGAGAAAGTAAGAAGAACGATAATAACGACAAAAAAAAAAGAAAATAGAATAAAGGAAGAAAAATAATAACGAAGGATACCAGAAAAAATTTCTATCCGTTCCGTTGTCTTTTGAAAGGTCAAAAAGTGAAAAAAAAAAAAAAGTATATATAATTAATTGAAAATAAAAATAAAAATAAAATTAAAATTAAAATGAGATTACTTATTACATAGATATAAAATAAATATTGATTCTTGATAATGACAAATTGTATATTACGAAGCCTTTCCGGTATAATGCAATTGAGCAGATGCAATAGTAGTCGACTGCTACAGGTGCAACAATCCATTCCAGATAACGCCAGATGCGTGTACTCCAAGGATTTCCTTTGAAATGTTGCTTGGATAATGTCGAGAAGATAAACGAGAATAAATTAATGTTATGATACTGTTATATATATATATATATATATATATATATATATATATATTTGTTATAATTATAAATAACTTTTATGTATGCATATATATTGATGATAACATTTGAAAGTAATATTTTATCTTCGAATACATCGATTTAATTAAAATTCATAATGATTTCATTGCAATTTATTATAATTTCTAATTTTAATATTTCTCAATGTGTATCGTCATCCTAACGTTTGAAAGAAATGTTTTAGTCAAAATTTAAGATGACTGATTGCAATGTATATATTATATTTGTTTATTTATTTATTCATTGCAATATTCAGTAATATATTATCTTTATGATAATCAGAATATTTTTAATCTAACATTATATCGTAATTGAAACTATATAATAGTATCTGATCTTTTTAACAAATTTAATCTTGACTTCAATTAATAAAAAAAAAAAAAAAAATAATAAAAAAATAAAAAACACTGAACGACATCTCAAAAACAAAACAAAAAATTAAATCAAAATCTTCATCTCTTTCTAAATCTTCTAACCTTGAAAAAAAAAAAATGGAAAAGAAAATCCGTAGATCGATATACCTTCGAAAGACAATACCAATATCTTCCACTCTTTTCAATCCTTCTAATCTCGAAAAAAAAAAAAAAAAGAAAAAAGGAAAAAAAAAGTAAAGATAAAGATGAAAAAGGGAAAATCCATAGAACGGTAAACCTTCAAGGGCCAATACCAAATATCTTCTCTGAATAAAGCTCCTAATTTTGGGGAAAAAAAAGAAAAAAAAAAAAAAGAAAAAAAAAGAAAAAAAAAAGAAAAAAAAGAAAAAGACTAAAGAAAAGAAAAAAATACCAAACTCCTCTCTTTTCGACCCATTTAATCTCGACATTAAAATAATTAATTAATTAAAGAAAAATCCATAGAACGATATAACCTATATAAGAAAATATAAAAAATTATTTGTCCCTCGTTCTAATCCTTCTAATCTTGGATATGCTAATGATTAGGGGAAAAAAAAAAAAGAAAAAACAAAAAAGCAAAAAAAGAAAAAGAGAAAGACAGAGGAAAGGAAAAAAAGAGAAAAATTATATTTTTAAAACCGATAGAGAATAATCGAGAAAAGGCGGAGCGAGAAACGATTTGCATTAGAATTGTTCACTGGTCTTTGCTATCAAACCCATTCTTAGTCATCGAACAAAGATATAAAAGAGGTTCAAGTATTGAGTCCCAAAAATGAGAGAGAGAGAGAGAGAGAGAGAGAGAGAGAAAGAGAGAAAGATAGATATAAAAAGAGAAAGAGAAAGAGAGAGAGAGAGGGAGAAAAGGAAATCACTGCATACATACATACATACATACATGCATACATACATACACATATATATATATACATACATCATGCTTTCAAAAGCGTATCTTCGCCTACGAAGAGAAATTAGGAGCGAGAGTCTCTCTTGGTGCACACAGATATAGACTCCTCTTGCTGCCAATAACGCGAGCCATTAGTAGCATGAAGGAGAAACGAGAAGCCGCGGCTGTTGACCCATTTCGTATTCTACCCTACTACTACTACTACTACTACTACTGCTACTACTACTATTATTATTACTATATATATTACCTTCTCTACAACCCTCAACAATCACGGCTCGATGACGAGATCGTCACGACTACGGACAAACGAACTAAATTATACTTTCTTTTATCATTATCACGAGCTCGTTCTCGAAAATTTGTTGTCTTGCTATTTTTCTTTTTTTTTTCTTTCTTCTTCTTCTCTTTTGTCCTCTTTTATGGTTCTTTTACTTTTTTGCTGTTTTTGTTTTTTTTTTTTTCTTTTTGTTTAATTTTTCTCTCTTTTGCTTTCTTATCTCTCTCCCTGCGATCTCTATTATTATCGACGATGAAACGTAAAACGATTATCGTTTTCTTGTTTTGCATCGTTGAAACTCGTAAAAAAAAAAAAAAAACAAAAAAAAGAAAAAAAACTCATAGATTTAACGTCGATTAACAATACTATAATAATCGTAAGTATGATTAAATGTTCAGTAATGCGTCGACGTGCGAATCAATTGTATAAGATAATATTCGAGTAGAGAAATATTTGTTCTTTTTTTTTTCCTTTTTCTTTCTTTCTTTCTTTCAATTTATATACAACGAAATTTGTCAATTTAGATTTTAATTAAATAATCATCGTTGATTATGCGATCCTAACATAATTTAATGGACGGTCAAACACATTACTTTTTATATTTTTTCATCGATTAATTGCTTTCAACATAATTGCTAACCGAAACGAATTAACTTTGATAAATATTTGTCCACTTTAATCGATGGGATATAATTCATAAATTGTTTGTAAAATAATTAATTCGAGATGTTCCAATTAGTATTCATGCTAACCCAATTATCAGATAGCTTAGCCTATTTCAATTTGATTATTTCAACGTTGAATGAAAAGAAATATTTCGCAGTTACTTTTAGTTACGATTATAGATTTAAAAAAGATGAATTATTTTCGATATAATTATTAATGATTCCAAAAAGAAAAAAAAAAAAAAAAAATAATTATGAATTTGAAAATAATTCTGAATTCTCTCTTTTTGTTTTTTTTTTTTTTTTTTTTTTTCTTTTAGAAATCTATTAATAAGATACCTAAATTTGTCCGATTCAACTATCTCAAATTTGATAAAATTATATACCATTTCGATTTAAATCAATTAGATATTACTAATAAATTGTTCTTTAAAAAAAAAAAATAATAATAATAACTCCAAAAATATTCAAATATTTTGGACAATCCATTAATCCGATACTAATCCTAATTCAATTTGACTTTATCACCAAATTTCGATGAAAATGATATATTTCTTGATATATATATAATTTAAATCGATCAGATTATAATCGATGAATATATATCTAAAAAAAAAAAAAAAAAAAAAAAATTAATAATAATAGCAATAATAATAATTCCGTATATTGAAGTATTTAACAGCAATCCATTAATCGGTTACCTACAGGTAATAACCGATTTAACTAACTAAAGTCTGATGAACCGTATATTCTGCAATTCAATTTTGAACAGCTGACAACATTATCGATTGGAGTATCCAAGTAACTAGTTACCTACGTAAAGGAAAAGCACTACTTTAAGCAAACCCAATGATTAAAGCTTCGTTAGAACAACAACGGTCAGCTCGTTCGAACGTAATAAACCGATGGAATTGTCTGTGGCTTTTAGCCTGCACGAATCAAACTGCATTTCACCAATTACAATACTCACACACTGTACGTTATGATAAACCCCATCAGCCACTGTGACTCGCGCGCTCATTGCGGTCATTCGATTAATATACGAACGAAGAAGTGTTACACGTAAAAAATCAAAATTGTTAATTTTGCAGATTGATTTTAGAACGCGTTCTTTTTTTTCTTTTTCTTTTTTTAAATCAAAATATTTCATTTAATTATCTTCAATTAGGTAGATAAATAAATTAAATTTAAATTATATTTAATATAATTTGTATTATAATTAATATATTTAATATATATTATATATAATATATATAAAATATAGTTTATAATATAATCTAATATATATGTATATATATATATATATTACTATTGTAACAATGAATAGAACTTATTCATGAATTGATTTAATATTTTTACACTTATATATGAGAGAGAGAGAGAGAGAGAAAGAGAGAAGAGAGAGAGAGAGAAAGAGAGAAAGAGGGAGAGAGAGAGAGAGAGAGAAAGAGAGAAAGAGAGAGAGAGAGAGAGAGAGAGAGAGAGAGAGAGAGAGAGAGAGAGAGAGAGAGAGAGAGAGAGAGAGAATAGAAAATTTCGTTGTATTGACTGGCTTCAGAAGAAAAAAAAAAGAAAGGATAAAAAAAAAAGGAAAAAGAAAAATTAATTTCGTTGAACGCTAAAGTAAAAACCTTAACAAAAAGGCCTCTCTTTGATTTTCTATCGACAGAAGATTAGGTTTTTATACAAGCTCGATCAAATATATTTGGCCCCTCCCCCTAAATCAGCGATCTTGATTTATATCGCTGCTTATTTTTGGCAAACGCTCGAAAAAGGCGTCTTATACGTAATCTAAACGCGATAAATATTTGTAGTCGTAAGTACCTAAGCATTTATCTATATAATACCTATATACATATCTATAATACTATACCCACATATATATATATATATATATATATATATATATATATACTGTTACGAATTATAATAATAATTAATAATAATAATAATAATAATAATAATAATAATCTTAATTAGAGTCGAGCGATGGCCTATATTAATTATCCTCTTCTTTTTTTTTTTTCTTTAATTATTAATAACTGTAATTAATCAACAGCCATATTATATTTAGTTATGATGAAAATCGATCGCTAAACAATCCTATAAATCTTTCCTGAATGAAAGATTAGGATCATAACTATATATATATATGCATACATACATATATATATAGTCCTATCCTTCGCGATCCTAACTAAAATATACATATAATTATGAGATTCGATCGTGATCAATGAATTGAAGTATTTTTGTATTTAAACATTGATACTTCTCCATTCGAAATGGGCGGAGATCGTCGATGCATTTAGGAACGCGAAGCGAGGATCGTAGTTTGTTTATTTATGTTTTTTTTTTTTTTTTTCGTTAATCGGCAGCCGGTTCATTTGTTCGTTTATTTATTTCTTTCTTTCTTTTTTTCTTCCTTTCTTTCTTTCGTTCTCGTAAAAGAATGAAAGAGAAAGAGAGAGACAGAGAGAGAGAGAGTATCAGAAACAGAGACAGATATGAGAAAGAGAGAGAGAGAGAGAGAGAGAGAGAAAGAGAAAAAGAAAGAGAAAAAGAGAAGTTTAATAAAAATGACTTTTGACAATGATCTATGATCTATGATCTATGATCTATGATCTATGATCTATGACGATCATACGCGTAAAAGCGTGTCGTTGTCGTTAATATCGAGCAAGGGTCGTCTTTGATGCTGAAATAATCGTTCAATTTGTCGACGTTGCTCTTCCGCTTGCTGAGGTTGAAATAGTTGTTGTTGTTGTTGTTGTTGTTGTAATTGTTGTAACAATTGTTGTAGTTGTAGTTGTTGTAATTGTTGTTGTTGTTGTTGTTGATGTCGTTGCGAAGGACGCTGACCGTTCGATTCGTTGAGAATCGTATAGGATGGTAGGCGTCGTAGTAGTTGTTATCGCCTAGACGAACGAAAATCGGCACTAGGCTATGCGAGGGTGACCACCCCTTCTGGTTCAGGTGACCAACAATTATCGGATAACCAGCAACCGATCACCATTGAGATAACGCCAATCAAAAGTGCGAGGATGATGTAACCCTTGGCGTTTCCTAAAGAGCCTGTTTAACAACCCCGATCATATATGATCTTATATTAAATTCATTTTTATTCTTTAATACTCTCTCTCGTTCTCTCTCTCTCTCTCTTTTTGTTTTTACTCTAATTATATCCGTGATTTATATTTCTTTAGATTTTTTAATTTTAATTTCATCCTACCTTCGTTATTTCATTTTATTTTATTTTATTTTATCGTATTTTTTTCTTTCAGCCATATAACCCGGTACTACCGCCACCTTCTCCCCCTTTCATATTTTTATCTTACAAAATGAAAGATAATGAAAGAGTAAACAGATATCATTCGTGTTTTTCATCTTATCTAAATATATCGATTTTTGTTTTTTTTTTCTTTTTTTTTTTTTTTTTTTTAACGTGAAATATCAATCCTCGGATGTGAATTAATAATATCCATTTTTTTTTTTTTTAAATATATACATATATATTTCCTTTTAATAAATATATTTTATTTTTATAAAAAGAATTATATATGTAGTGTAAAAATAACTTCATCAATTGGATCATATATTAATGAAGTAATTTTCTTTCTATGATAATTTCATTAATAATTAGCAAAACGTAATAATTATTTGTCAATGATAATCTAATTTTCTTTCGTGTCTATAAAAAAAAAAAAAAAAAAAAAAATCATAAATTATATATGAAATACAATAAATTATATCAACGTGAAGATTAAATAAAATGAAATATATAAATAAATAAAATGAAATATTTATCTTCACGAAAACGATGATTTTTTTTTTTTTTTTTTTTTTTTTAATAGTAATAATGTACGAACAAAGGATATTAAAAATTCTAAATAATTTTAATCGTACTATATACAAAGTTTCAGTAGCCAAATGAAAAGTACACGGCGTCCCATTTTTTTCCCAATTAATATTTTCTCTGAAAAAAGTAAACATAGTACTCGAGTAAAAGAAGAAAGAAAAATAACTATATATGTACCTTCTTTTCGCAGTCTGAGTACTAATTTTTTTCCGAGTTAGTAAATATATATATATATATATACATATATATTTATAGACACAATATTTTCCTTGACTTCTATAATCATCCAACATGTTTTCGTAAGTACCAAGAGGAAAAACTTTTCTCCCGATTTTAATAAAAGATTTACAAATCTGATAAGTAGAATTTACGATTTATACGAAAATTAAATAGAAGAAGTAGAAGATTCAATCACTTTAGGAAAAAAAAGAAAAAAAAAAAAAAAAGAAAGAAAGAAAGAAAAAAAAGAGAAAAAAAAAATTTAATTTATCGTTCTGTCTTCCCCCCCACCTCTTGTGGTATATACGTCTATACGTTGTTATATGACTCACAAAAACATTAACTAGAACGAGAACGATAGTAATAAAGATTGAACGAAGTACTTTCACGGATCACATCATGGCTCGTTAAATCGTATTACTGTGTGTGACATGTTTCGACAATGTTGGATAGTATAAACGACTCTATCTGTTTCTGAACAAGAAGAATTTAAACGTTAGTATTTAGTTTAATCCTCTATAGTACCGTTCAATTATTCAGTCGTACACTTTTAATCTTTGTATTATAACAGAATAATAATTATAATAATAATAATAATAATAATAATAATAATAATAATAATAATAATAATAATGCTGATAATAATTAAATCATATATACTATTTTATATTATATGTATATATTATATATTACAAATTTACTATGCTGTGTATATAACTTTAATATCATACTATAATAAATTATTTTATAATTAAATTATGTATATATATATATATATATATATATATACACATATACACATATAGTATAATTATACATATAGTATAAGTATGAAAATAATATTATAACTTTGACATTATCTAACTTTAGAAAGTTAGAAAGTTAGTTTAGAAAGAAAAGGAGGAGAAAAAAAAATATAAAAGAATATGGAAATATGTAAATGTCATTTGCAAGAAATATTACGAAATCGAAGAAAAGATTAATCCACTTTATGATACGAAGATTATTGAATGTAGAAATTGGAATGAAATTCTTTTAAGGATTGCACATTAAAATTCTTATCGAAAAATTTTTTCGTTACTATTTGGAAGTCAAATGAAAGAGGAGCTGGCCTCTATCTCTGCTAAAACTACACCCCGTCTTGTTTACACTTTCATGAATCTTTCAGAACAGTTATCGTACTCGTCCCTTTTAGTCGTAAACTGCTTCGAATCAACCAACCCGAAGAAAACTGAGCAAACGAGCTTCGGTATTAGACGTATTCCGTATTATTACGAACGTTGTTAACAACGAAGAAGGTGGATAAATACATTTTTAAATCCTATTCATTTGATCTTCTTCTCTCTTAAGTTAAATTGCCTTGAAACGTTTGGTTAATAATGTTAATTGGTTTTCTTCTCTTTCTCTTTCTCTCTTTCTTTTAACTTTTATTCTTTTGCTTTTTCTTTTTTCGTTCGTTTAAAAATTAATCTCAAAGGACATGTTACAATTTAACTTGTCCTTTGAGTGTGTAAAAATCACGAAATATTTTATATTGTTTCGCATTATACTTTTGTATAATTATTTAATATAAATATATTTTATATTTTATATAATTATATTTTATAAGAGATTGGAAAATAAAATGAATGCGTACGTTATATACGTGAGTTTAAAAATTTTCTATTATTTATATAATAATCATATATATATATATATATATATATATATATATATATATATAGAGAGAGAGAGAGAGAGAGAGAGAGAATTAATATAAGAAAGTTCCTACTTTCAGTAATTGATAAATTTTCTATTATATCTTTAAATAACAAGCATTAGTCTGACCAAATATCAAATCGGTTATTGCATTAATTGTGAAATAAATAATAAAGTGGAAGGAAAAGAAAAAAAAATATATAATCAATAACGTAGAAATAAATTTTTAATTCAAATATGATTTATTCTAATTGAACAATTTTTCAATGAACCTACAAAAAATAATTAGAATAAATAAATAAATAAATAAATAAAATAACAAACCCTATAATCAAACTTAATGATATATTATTAATTTATAATAAATTTATATATATATATATAATATAAAATTATATAACATATATAATTAATATAATAGATTCCATTTTATATTACTATATTATATAAATATAATATATAAGAAATAATATAATAATAATAATAATAATAAAATCTATATATATAAAAAGAATAAATTTGTCGCTATAATCGATAATAAATAATAAATAAAAATCTAATCTATAAGACCGTATATAAAGATTTACCTAAAGGACCCTGAGATTTCCATAGATTCATAAGGGTTGGGTCGTTGCGGCGCCAGACGCGCCACCCCTGGCCCCGACGCGACGGTCCAGTGGACCAACCCCCGCTTCCACCACCAGCTGCACCACCACCGGCACCACCGCCGATGCTTCCACCGGTAACACCACTTCCTATACCAGTACCAACACCGCTTCCAACGACGATAGCAGATCCTGAGGAGCTTGAACTTCCAAATGTTGAACCACTACCAACTGAACCACTACTACTACTACCCCTAACTGCACCACCACCTGCTCCTCCACCTATGCCACTGACCCCTACGACGGCACCACCGGCGACCGTGCCCATTCCAAGCCCACCACCAGCACCACCACCAATACCGATTACGCCGGGACCTGGGGTGCTCGACAAACCGGCCTGCGGCTGTCCATGTGCACCCAACCCACCACCACCCTGTGGCAACGGCAATCCCGTCGCTATTCACACGTGACGACGCGATGATGACCATAAATCATCATGATCATAATCATGATCATGATCGTTGTAATGATTGTGATGATTATGATGATGATGATAATTATCATCATAACATCATCAGACCAGTATCAGCAGTAACATCAGACCGGTACCATATAGTGTAGCATCATCAGCAACAGCAGCAACGATAGCAGCAACAGCAACAGCAGCAGCAGCAGAAATAAAATAATATTTTATTTTTATTAACTTCTTTAATTTGTGATTCATTTTTATTTTTTTTTTTTTTTTATTTTTCATTTGTTTATTTTTTTCTTTTCTTTTCTTTTTGTACAGTGAGTGAAATTCATAGAAATTATCTTTCGATCGAATTGATTATTGATTAAGGGAGATATGAGTAATATGTAATTTTTGAAAATAATTATTCAATTTTCATGAATTCGTAATTTATACGATCGAATAATCGACATTTTTATCAGTTTCGAATATTAAAATAGTTATCGAAAATTGAAGTTATAATTAATTTCGTTAGTTAATATATTCTAATTGAGAGTTAATAAATAAATATTTTACGTATATCAAACTTACTACTATGATAGAAAATTATTAATGCTTATTATAATATTAAACAATTCGAAACGTCTATTATTATATATCTAATATATTTTCAAATATTAATTGATTTGTTAAAAATTTTTATATGTCATAATACAAAAGATATCATTTAAATGATTAAATATTGAATTTTTTAAATCGTATTCCTATCATAATTAAATAAATCCATATTCTTTAAATAATAAATCTATATAATAAATCTATATAAATAAAAATAATATGAAATAAAATTAACGAGAAAAAAAAAAAAAATCTTCGTATTCCTACAATTTTGATTAAACGACCAAAATATTCAAATCACTTGAATAATTCATTAAATAATTCTCTCCCCCCCCCATCTCTCTCTCTCTCTCTTTTTCTCTCCGTTTTACCATTAAACAATGTATTTACGAATAAATTTCTATAAAATTTCTCTCACTGTATACAAAACAACAGTGCACGGAACACGAATTTCTTCATTAACATTTTCGAAAAAAAAAAAAAAAGACCCACTGTAATCGATCGATTATTTTACCCTCATATCGAATACAAATAATGTTCACCACAATAACAATATTATTATAATTACCGCAAACATTATACACGAGGATTATATACGATTAAGATTGCTAATTAATCGAATAAATTCATGATATATATATATATATATATATATATATATATATATACATATAAATACAAATATATCTCATTGAAACCATAAACGAACAAATATACATATAATATATATACATATAAATACAAATATATCTCATTGAAACCATAAACGAACGAACGAATTATTTACATACCTATATTTACCGAATTATTTATATACCTCTATATGTGTGTATGTGTATGTATGTGTGTATACTTATGTAAATATCTGCATGAAAAAAAAAAAAAGTTATTCAAGAAATACACAGTGCTGACTATAAATGCCAAATATTTGTCTATGGTTTAATCCGTTCCGTGCACATGTTTCATATTTGTACGATATATAATTTCAATCCTTATATTCGCATTATCCTTGATATACAATCACTATTGAAATTATTTGAAATTTAATTGATTTTCTTTTCGGTCCTACTAAAATCATCTAACATAAGGGAACAAGCAGACGAGGAAAAAAAAATAATAGAGACAGAGTGGTGTGGTTCGATTTTCTATTAAGGAGAGAAAAAAGGGGACCATGTAAATTATCGTTCACATAAATCACTATAATATAAGCTTTCACACACACACACACACACATACACATATCATACACACATGGTATAGGAATAAAGCATGTTATGTGCATAGAACGTAACGTATGAAGCAGAACGGAACATAATAGGAAAGGTGCTTAAGGAAAAGGCTATGAAAAAGAAAGAGAGGGAGAGATAGGGAGAGGGAGAGATAGGGAGAGGGAGAGATAGGGAGAGAGAGAGGGAGAGGGAGGAAGATTCTATATTCTAAAGTTATATACATATATAATGTTATATAGGAAGCATTATTAAATTTAATATGCGTGTTCCTCATACAGGATCGTGTAAAAGGACTACGTAATAGCCACTACTAATTCTTCTTCTTTTACTTCTTTGATATATTTTCTCTTTCTTTTTTTACTGTCTCTCTCTCTCTCTCTCACTCTCTCTCTCCGTCTTCCTCTCTTCTTCTATCTTCTACTTATCTTTCTCTCTTAACTACTTATTTCTACTCACGTAAAAGCAAAGAACAGTTGATCAATTAATTTTCTACGGACTTTCGCAAATGGATACGATACAGATTATATATCATTATTTGATACATCATTTATTATATTCATTTATTATTCGAATAAAGAAACAATAATAATAATAATAATAATAATAATAATAATGAAAATAATAATGATAACTTACCGCATATGAAAAGTATTAAAATACAAGCGAGGACGAACCACCCCATAACGTCATCAACAGGTCATTCCGATAAAAATCATTTCACAGTACGACATCGTCGTTAATCTTTTTCATCTTTCGTTAAAAATCTTCACCTTTTCGAGGAATAGTTTATCCAAGATGAAACTGCAACACTGATAAAATATTTCACTTTATCATTTTCAATTCGTATATATATATATATATATATATATATATATATATATAATATATTTAATTATAAATTTAAAAAAATCCATTCAAAATTTATTAACGAGCTGAACTAATACATTCCTCCTAAAAGACTCAATGTGTATGCATGTATATATATATATATATATATATATATATATATATATATATATATATATTATCGTACCCGTATTGGCAAACAAGTAACTCTAGTAATCCTCTCTCGTATTACGTACGTAAATAGTATATTACGTGTAGGAGGTACATTGTTATATATATTTGTACAATGTATTGTATATATACAAACATTATTACGTCGATAGAAACGAATTTCTATTCCTTTAAAATGTTTCGTGAACAAACGAACACGTACAAAACAAGTTTCTCTCTTTTATATATATATATATATATATATATATATATATATATAAAAGTATGCATAAATACTTTTAAAATATAACCTGTAACATACGTATAAAAAAAATATTTCTTCGTTTACAACGAATATGTAAATATTGTAAATTCAAATACGTTTAAAATAATTTTCTTGTTTAACTAGATCGAGACATAACCTATAATATACAAAGAAAAAACATTCTTGTATATATATATATATATATATACATATAATTAATATATACACGTAAATACGTGTGAAATAATATTTTTGTCGAATTATATCGAAATATAATTTATAACGTATATAATAGTTTTATATGCATACATGCATGCATACATACAAACATATATACATATATATATATATACGACGAATACGTAAATATAGTTGTACACAAATATGTATACTCTCTCTCTCTCTATCTATCTCTCTCTCATAGAACGGTATCGAATGATAAGCTATAATATACATAGAATCGTTGATAGGAATAATAAATCGATCTAGATATAGTTGCCTCCAGAGAGCTCAGAGAATTGTTAGAGCCACTAAACCCTCGTTTTAATATGTAGTCAGGGTCTTGATTCGCTTCTGAGATGCGGTGTGGTGTGTACACATATAACAATACACAAATACACATATGCACATAGCGACGCACACAGTGAGACACACATATACATGGTCGTCACGTTTCCGGCAACTTGTAAATGGGTTTAAATATGAAGCACGTCAGTTCGAATCGTAGTCAACGGCAAGATTATATTCATGGCCGCCGTGGGCTTTGTGACGACGGTATACCCATTGTCTATTGTAAAATTTCTAAACCCTGCCTGCACCTATGAAAAGCATCGCTAACGCGTTACGTTCTCGAAAGGAACTTTTTCGCGCCCCGTTTCTGCTCTAAGTTTGTAAAGAGAGGTAGTAGTGTATATATATATATAAAATAAAAGAAAAGGAAAAGAAAGATAGGAAGAAAAGAAAAGGAAATTAATTAAACGAATACCTGGTCTATGCACTCGTTCTTGAAATAAAAGGACGCCATATTTCGTAGTTGGGATACCAATAAAAAAAAAAAAAAAGACAAGATTTTATTCTTCCGTCCTATGTATTTTTCCTTTAATAAAATACAAAAGAGATAGAGAGAAATAAAGTGATACATAAAACGCGAAACGATCTATTTTATTTTTATATATTAACAGTAATAATAATGATCACGAGCACGAGACGTCACCGACACTACATCACAGCTCGACATATTAACAAAGACTGACGCGACTCGTGGACCGGTTTATTGCGTAACCCCTACCTTCTCGTGTACGGCGTACTACGTCACAAGATGGCGAACTGACATGCGCAATAGAGCCCGCCAAATCTCGATGATGGAAAGGCCCCGCCAAATATCGAACGATCGATATTAGATCGATGATGATTCATGTCGAATAGTTCGTTGGATTTGTTTTAAATATTCGCGAAAATAATATTTTCTTTCCTTTTTGTTTCTTTTTTTCTTTTTTTTTTTTTTTCTTTTTTTTCTTTCCTTAATTATTTTTTTATTTTTTTTATTACAACGATACAACAAATCAACGATGTATCAAAAGTTTACATTAGAGTTAATAACGAATGGATAAACAAATGAATTTATTTATTTGTCGGGAAAATTAAATATGTATATATACATATATATATGTTTTTTTTTTAAATTATTCCCCGCGAATTTCTCAAATAATACTAAGCTTGTATTCGCAGCGCTACAAACATGTTGCGGTGAAATTTAGAAACTCCGTATTGTCATATAATGTAAGGGACCCAAAACTACTCCTTGACGAAGAAGGATGAAATGGAGGTGTATAGGTTGTGTTACGAGTTTGTGAAATCAAATATGTAACGATGTTTGGATAGTGAGATACTTTTTTTTTTTTGTTACTTCCTATTACATTTTAATAATCGAGAAAATGACGGAGGATCAAATTGCGTCCATTGACATTTTATACGACGCAGTCAAGTCTATTCATAATTGTCTACAATGCAGAATTTGGTAAGCACATTTCTGTCATAGAAATAGAAAACAAATAAAATAAATTGATTGGAACGAGAATGACTGTCGATAAAATTTTCACGATTATCGATCGTCATGAACGTAATTTTGATGTTTCATTTATTGGATTTTTATCTTTTCTTTCTTTTTTTCTTTCTTCCTTTTTTTTTTTTTTTTATTTTTTTTCTCATTTTTCCTGGTCACTTAGATCAGAGGTTAAAAAAGACATTGTGATAAGATAACGCTCTTTTGCTATTATGTGTATTATATTGTAATGGATTGATAATTATATATATATATAATTCTACGATAGTTTTTATGCATTTTAAAATGTATATGCAAAGAACTGATCTTTATATATCTTTATAGATACATTAAAGCATATTCTTTGTAATATTAAATTAAATGCCATTTATATTTCTTCTATTTTTAGAAAAATAAATCATTTATAACTTGATATATAATTATTGATTTTCTTATAGTTTGGATATGATTTCTTCACCTGTAAAGACAAGATGTGGACATTCTTTTTGTCGCACATGTATAGGAACTGTATTAAATCAGAAAAATACTAAATGTCCTCTATGTAACACGGGTCTTCAAAGACGAAGTATTTCAAAGGACAAGCATACAGAAAAGTGTATTAATTGTTTCGAAAAACTTGTACATGCTATACATGAAGATGTAAATATAGACAGTAAGTAAGAAATCAAGAATATTTTATATATATATATATGTATATAATATATAATATATATATATATATATTACAAGTCTATGACAAATGAACATAGATTATTATTATTTTCAAAAATTAATGATGAATCATAATTGACACGAATGAAACATTATTATAGGATTTATAATTCTATCATTATTTTAATTAAATATAAATGAATTTTCTTTTCAATTCTATTAAAAAAAAATATATATATATATGTATATATATATATGTAAATCTGATCATCGAATTAAGATAAGATTATTTTGGTCTATGTTTATTTACTTTTCTTTTTTCTTCTTCTTTTTTTTGTGTGTCTTTTTTTTGTTTCTATAAAACTAAAATAAGAATAAACGTGTGTTACAGTACTCTCTTATAAAAAAAATCCGCGTAACACGAGGGAAGGTTACGCCACGCCAAGTTCTAAATGTTACAATGCATCGAGCTCAACGAAAACGATTGAAGGAAGAAAAAATAATGAAAAGATTTCGTCGTTCTTTAAGAAAAAGAATATTGTTCATAAAAAAGAAGAAGAAGAAGAAGAAGAAGAAGAAGAAGGATGTACCTCGCGTCAAGATATCTCAAATAAAATAAATGAAACGTGTAAAAAATATAATAAGAATAATACAAATAAGAAAAATGATTACGCAGATGAAAGAAAAGAAAGTAGAAGTTCATCGACCGATGGATTATCCGGAGTTTATCCACTTCTCTCTTCGCCCCAACGAAATCTAAGTTCTAAAGATGAGACAAGTTTTATGAAAGAGAAGAGAATAAAAAATTGGTTGAAAAATTTACCCAACGCTGAACAATTTGAAAAGCCAACGTTAAGTCCTAACAATATGAGAAACAATTGTTTAGATGACACTGCTACCGTAGTATCTGGTATATCCTTGATGTCGTCCAGTAGTAATATCAAAGTGGAAAAATTGTCTTACGAATCGGAACATTCGATGACGAAGAAACATGAAGATAATGTAAAACGAGAATCATTCAATTCGATGAAATCTCGAGTCACGAATAATGCAAGGGGTAAAGGATACAAAAGGAAAGCAACAACACGGTCATCGTTTCCCGAGCAAAAAATCAAGGACGATTCTACGGGAATTAAATTGAAATACGAAATGATTCACGCGAGAATAAAGGAACGTTCGAATGTAGAAAAATCAATGAAAAAAAATTCCCATGGAGAAAATTCTTTAACCGATTTTAATATCGATTCAATAGATTCGAATAAACAATTAGGATCTGTTAATACGACTAAGGAAACTTGGAATAGGGTCGTTAAATTTGGCAAAGAAATGCGTACGAAAAAGAAGAAATTAAAATCATTGGACGTCAGTGTACAAAGTACGAGCGGTTTCGTGACTAGAACGTCCGATGAATTCCTTGGGAAAAAAATGACGAGGAAGGAACAACGACGTAAATCGTCCACGGGAATTTTAGGATTTGTAACGTCGTCACGTGATAAAAATGACGAATCAATAAATTTAATTGAACGTCGAGATGACGATAATCGAATATTTCCCTCGTGTTCGAACTTACACGATATATCTTTTTCGAACGATCAAATGGAAGAGAAAGACGAACAAAAAGTATCACAAAATACGTCGTTTATCTCGTTGGAAAAGGAAGGAAGAGTTCCGATAATGAGTTTGCGTCGTGAACAAATGAATGACATCATCGGTGTTACAACGAGTGACTCCGATAAAATTACGTACGTTCATGAAATTGATCAGTATCAATCGTATCAAAAGGATCAAGAGGATCAAGAAACGATTTCGAAAAAGAAATTGTCATTGAAGAAACGTGACGATTCTAAGAATTCAACGATCGTAAATTTTTCTAACGTCGAACAATCGCCACGTAAAGTTACACCTGTCAAGATTAATCTCGAGGAACGTTATGATATATTATGTAAGAGTCAAATTTTATTATCCCCAAGGAACGTACGTACACCGATCAAAGTCAATGAAAATCCAAGATTGAACGAATCTATGTCGAAGCTGTCATTGAAGAAAAATCAAATGTGCGCCAATAAATCTAACGATATTGCAATATCACCTGGAATATCAAAATTCTCAAATGTCAAGTGTAATTTGATGGAACAAATGAACCGTAATAATAAATTATCCAAAGATACGTTTAAACGTGTTACCGTTAACGATATCATTGACAACGTTAATCCAAGATATGATAACGATGAACGAAGAAGAAACATTACGGAAGAGAACAATGATCCTAATGAATTAATCACGAATTCTCTCGTGACGAACGATAAGAAAACACGTATCGTACCGTTCAATAAATTGGGCAAGGTATTTAAAAATAGAAGAAAGGTGAAATTTTATAAGCTCGGACCTATTAGAAAAGAATCTATTATTAATACGTTATCAGGTTCATTCTTAAATAATTCGAATATTAACTTGATAACTTTACAAGGATCGGAGGATTCATTGGTAATTGATAAGACGTTGGATGAAGCGTGCAATTTAGATAATAGAGGATCCTCGATCAGTTTAATCGTTGAGAAGGATGTTAAAAATTATCCGATAGAATTGATCGAAGAAAGAAATATAAAATGTTCCTCGAAAAATTCTACTCAAGATTCTTTAGGTGTTCTTTTGGTTTCATTGAAAGAACCAATATCTGAAGATAAAACTGTCAATGTAGTAGATTGCAACGAACGATACGTCAAATTCAACGTTGACGAATCTACGAAGAAAAATATACTAAATATATCTAAGAGTGCGAATGAAGTCCCTTTAAGGACCATTGATAAAAATGGTATCCGTTCGAAGCCTGTGATAACGAGCATCGTTAGAATGATGTCACCGGAAAATGATTCGCAATTAAAGTTTCTCAATTTGGAATCAATGACGGATACAATATTACCCGTAAAATTAAGGATTTGTCGTGAATCAACACCTTCGGAATCTGGAACGAAATCCGAAAGGAAGGATGATACTTCGATAAAAATTAATAAAGAAATGGATAAAAGAAAATTAATTGTTCATAATGTTAAGAAAATAAAAAGTGAAAGGTCGAGCAATGATAATGATTCGAATTATAGTGAATCGATTGATAATGTAACTCAAATCTTAAGATTTAACGAAAGTCTCAATAAAATTAGAAAAAATCACGAGGATGCAACGATTATATCATTAACTTCAGAATCTAGTAATAATATGGATAATAAAAAATCCAAAAATGAATACAAGAGGATAGCGTTGATCAATTCGAGTTCAGATACTGATAATAGTCTTAGAAAAAGGAGAAGAATAAATGTAGAAGATCATAATAAAGATGTACTCAGTTTGGAGTCAGATAATAATATGGATAATAAAGAAGTAATGATGAGTAATACATTGAACGAATCAAAAGGCAATTACAAGAGAATAGAATTGATGGCCAATACGGGTTCAGACTCTGATAATAGTTTAGCAAGAAAGAGAAAGATAAATATCGAAGGTAATATAGACGACAAGAAAGTTGAAATCTCTAAAAAAAAACGTATAACATCAGAAGACTCGGATGACGATAATTTCGTTAACAAAATCGTAAATGATTGGTGTAATGATTTGAATACGTCACAGAGATCCATCGGTAAAGATAATTTAGAAAAATTAAAGAATACCAAAGTAATATCGAATAAACCAATGACAATGATTCCTCAAAGTATTGTTTTCGATTCATGGAATAACTTTGGTACACCTGTTAAAACAATTCCTGAAAAGGAAGAACCTGAAAAATTGAACAATGATATTATAGATAAAGTGAAATCAATTAGAATGAATGAAAATGAGATTACAACTAAGGAAGGTCGATTGATGGAAAAGATTGATGACCATTCGAACGAGATTGAGATCATAACGAATAGTTTAACTATGAATTTCTTTACCGATGAAAATGTCATTGACGATACCAAGGAGTTATTAAATGAAGATAAAAAATATTCTATACCATTAA
The DNA here is from genome assembly GCF_050613455.1 of Vespa mandarinia. Lineage (NCBI taxonomy): Eukaryota > Metazoa > Arthropoda > Insecta > Hymenoptera > Vespidae > Vespa > Vespa mandarinia. The sequence continues at coordinate 1,464,293 of NC_140821.1, read as the reverse complement.
CGACATCATCTTGCATAGAGACCAATGATTTCTTGGCCGATTCAAATGACAGTAAAATGGAAGAAAATTTGAAAGAGAAGGAGGATGATGATGATAATAATAATAATAATAATGATGATGATGATGATGATGATGATGATGATGATGATGATGATACATTGATCGAAAATTTCAATAGTTCTAACAAGGAGAATGAAACCGCTAGATACATTATAAATAATAAAAGAGATTATTCGATTAAAAAAGATATTATAACGAGTAAAGAAAAAGCTGAGAATAAAAGGGCAACATTGATATCTGGAAAAGATAAATACGAGAATGATAAAGGCAAAGGTCAAATTATAGGAGAACAAAAGGATACTACTTCGTGCGATTACGATTCTCTATTGGACGTAACACAGCATCAACTTTTACTCAATGCTCTCGAAGAAGATCTCTTTGGTACAGACAATTTGCAGAGTTTAGGAAAGTCGAAGGAAAATATAAAAACGTTGTCCTCGGAAAACAGATTAGAGAGCTCGTTGCAAACGCCATTGAAATCCAAGAAAAATCACGAAAAGGAAAGAACAAATCTTCGTAACAAGGTAGATTTGCTTGTTTGCTATTTCCAATACTTTTTCTTTCCTTTTTTTCTTATATTTTTTTTTTTTTTTTTTTTTTCTTTTTCTTTTTTTGCTCTCTTACAGAATGCCGAAGATATTTCTAGCGACGATGAGATAATTGAAAATACACCACAATCTGATAAAAAATTGTAAGTATTTTATTTCTTTATTTGTTTCCTTTTATTATTTCATTCAAAAATATTTCAATACGTTAATCATTCTGTTTTATTTTTCTGTTTTATTTAATGAATTTGAAAAAAAAAAAAAAAACATTCGCAAGGAATAAACGGTGTACCGATTTATTATCAAAATTTTACAATTTATCAACCTGTAAACAAAATTTAATTCCATTTATTCGAAGATTCAAAAAAAAAAAAAAAAAAAAAAAAAATAAATAATATCTGTTAATAAAAAAATAATATCTGTTTTTTATTTTCCATGTAAACTTGCACAGTATGGAGGTTGATCGTAGCACGAACTTTAAGGCAAGAAAATCTTTGACCATGTCGCAAACAACAACACCAGGATCGAGGAAAAACTTTCAAGTTGCGAAGGCGACAACAGCGACGAAAACAATGAGCACAACGACGACAACACCATCCTCTTCGGTGGCTGCTAAAGTTAAGAAGACTCCCATAGATCAAAACAAGATCCGACCGCTTTATCAAAGTACACCTAAAACAATCCAAACGGCTCTTAATCGTAATTGCGAAACGAGCAATTTCCTAAACGAGAATAAAAAGTCACTTAAGTCAAATTCAAATTTCAATGACAGTGGTACTAGTAGAACGAACGAGACGAGAAATGTTAAAAATCAACGAGACGATAAAAAAGAATTATGTTTCGTTTGGAGTAGCCTGGCGATTAATCAAATCGAATCGATCAAAAAATTGGCATACATGATTGGCGCTAATTGGACGCAAAATTTTAATTCAACCGTAACTCACGTTATTGTTGGTACGAACGATACTAACAACGCAGCCACCAAAACATTAAAATTTTTACAAGGTATAGCATATAAAAAATTCGTCGTTGGTTATAAATGGGTAGCAGATTGTTTGAAGGAAGGAACATTGATGAATGAAGAACCATACGAAGCTGTTGATTGTTATACACTTGAGGCGGGTCCTCGAAAATCACGTTTAAGAGAAAGCGACTTGTTCGATGGATTTACTTTTCTTTGCATTGAAC
>NC_140821.1:1445000-1457500 GCF_050613455.1 Vespa mandarinia | reverse complement strand
TATAAACGTAAATACGTAAAAGAGAAAGAAAATACTCGAGGAAATTTGTTCGTTTTGAAAGAAAAATATTCACCAGTCGTTTTCATAAAAGTCATAAATATACTTTCGACGAACTACGGTAGCCATAGTAGTAGGTAGTATAAACGAGTAAATAAGTAAGTACGTATATACGTACGTATGTATGCTGAATTGAGTTCTTTCTCTTTTGAGAACTTTTCTAGCATTCCGATTGGTCAGAACTGAAAGTATCTACGTACATGCATACATACATACATACTTACGTACGTACATACATACATACATATATATATATCACAGAAAGTATTTCGATTATCGTTCAGCCAAGAAAGAAACATGTTAACCAAAAATAAACGTTGTAAATTCGACTGTGAACGCTAGAAAAAGAGAGAGAGAGAGAGAGAGAGAGAGAGAGAGAGAGAGAGAGAGAGAGAGAGAGAGAGAGAATCGACGGAATGACATTTAAAGAGAAACTATGGCAGAAAATTCAAAGGACCTAATAGGACCTTATAGGACTACGTGTCGCTCGGTGTCGAAGGAATCGAATTCCATGAAGAGAAAGATAGATAGATAGATAGAAAGAGAGATAAAGGGAGAGAGAGAGAGAGAGAGAGAGAGAGAGATAGATAGAGTGAGAACTTTGTTCATACTCGCTTCGATAGCCGTCGTTTCCCGTTAATTGGCAGTAACGGATACGACAAAAGCATGAACGTTCCACGACAGGAAACAAAGGACGATGAGGGACAGGAAAGGGTTGAGAGTAGCCGTGGGAATGGTAGTAGAGTTTTGGAGTAGACGCGGGGAAGGGCAGCAACCAACTGGTTTCTACCAGTGAAAAGAAAAGCTCTCTACTCGTTCGTTCTAGTCGCTGCCAATTAACAATAGCAAGTACTGTGTAAGAGAAAGAAAGAGAAAGAGAGAGAGAGAGAGAGAGAGAGAGAGACAGATAGAGATGGTAGTTTCTCTCTCTCTCTTTCTCTTTCCTCTTTTCTTCTCTTTTCTCTTCTTTTTTTCTTCGTTTTTTTTTTTCGTCTACGTTCTTCTAATTTGCTCCGAGATTTAACTGCAGCACCGCTTCTACTTTCTCGAGTGAAAACTCGACTAGTAATATAAGCGATTTCGAGTTTTCCTTTTCTGTTTCGTTTTGTTCTTGCTAAAAAAGAATATATATTATTTGCATACATTGTGTCTGTCATATGATCATTCAAATCTATATATATATGTATATATATATATATATATATATGTATGTATATGTGCGTGTGTGTGTATGTTTTCCAAATTAATGAATCCATTGAAAAAGTGAGGTTAATATTCATGATATTAAATGGCTCTCGTATATATGCCTTATATCATTGTTAATTCTAAAAACTTTGTTTGTGTTATTATTAAAACCATTTTTATTTAACATACATACATATATATACATGTATATATATATGTATATAGTATTCTATGTGGATTATATTAAATATGAAATTTTATCATAATTAAAAGGCGCATAATTCAAATACATTGTATTACATATTATTTATTTATAATATGATGAAATAGTATGGTTATGTAATGATATAAGTGTGTCTATTTGGTTGATTAAATTAGTAATGTCTAAAATTGTAATATTTTTTATTTATATAAATATATATACATATATATATATATATATATATATATCAATATAAAGTGTAATATAATAAATGTATTATGCTGACTGACGTTGAAACGTTTCACTAAAAAAACAAAAAACATTTATTTAAATATATATAATATATAATTTCCAAATTATTTATAAATCAATCCACATATTCGATCTGACATATTCATTTCATTTCAACGAAGATATATCGATGAAAATTCATAGAATTTCATCAAACTCTAAGATATCATATGTCACAAATTTTAATGAAAAGATACCGTACATGAATATGGCTGACAAGATTAAAAGAAAGAAATAAAAAATGTACGTACGCAAGTATTAACAGTACGTACGTTCATTGATTGGTCAATTTTTATCTAAAAAATATTTAATAAAATTTCTTTAACGAGTATACATGTACGATGTACATATGTATGTATATATTTTTAAAATATAAACATACACATGTATCTTACATATCTATACATACATAGATAGATACATAAATACATATGTAAACATACGTATCAGCTCTACTGAATAGAAAATTCTTTTTCGTCCTTTCATTCTTTTATCTTACCATCTGTTAGATTTTTCGTGCGCACAGATGCGCTCGAAAGGAAGAATCTACAAAGTTTCTTTGCTTTCATGTGTAAAAGAAAGAGAGACAGAAAGAGACAGTCAGAGAGAAAGAGAGAGCGAGAGAGAGAGAGAGAGAAAGAAAGAAAGAAAAGCTTCGAAAGCTTCTCGAAAGTTTTCATCCTTTGTCAAAGAGGGAGAAAGAAAGCTCGAGAAAATTGCTCCATTGTTCAGTTCTATGTTACGATGCGATAGCCGTGGGTGCCGGGTCAAATGGTTAAACCACTGTGATCAATTTTCACCAGTGGGAATTTCTCTCGAGTATATATACATACATACATACATACACATATATGTATACATACATATGTATATTACTCTTTCATTCTCATTTTACACTTCGCATTTACTTCCTTTTCTCTAAACGACTATTTTTAAATCACGTGGTTATTTGAACCATATTGGAAGGGGGAGGATCCAGAAAATTTAACCTCCTCCTAACCTCTTTTTCCGTCGACGTATATACTTGTGTTATTGCCATTCCCTTACGGCCAAAAACGTACATGCATATATACATACCTCACAAAATTCGTCCCTTGTTCCCACTTAGATATTACGATTTTGCAAATTCTTATCATATGAAATTCGGTGAAATTCATAAAATATATGTATAATGTCAGATATGGAATTTTACTATATCTAACTAGTTATCTTTCTTTCTCTCTTTTTCTCTCTCTCTGTCTGTCTGTCTGTCTGCCTGTCTGTCTCTTTCATTATCGTTTCAGAATAGTCACGTCAACGCTTTTCAACTATGCTCCAACGTAACACTCTTCTCCGCATTCTAGATTAAAGTGATCCGTCTGCATGATCTCGATGAACGTTTACACTTCTCTCTACTCTCCCCTCCCTTCCTCTATCCAGTTTGTTTTCTTTCTTCTCCTTTATCTCATCGAGCTATGATATTTGCTTACAAATTTAATGAGATATCCTTAACCTCTTCAAGGACGTTGAACAATGACAACGTAATGTGTATGTTATATACGAGTCAGTGATTACGAAAACTGTTTTAAGTCACTTGAGATACTAAATATTTTTTTTTCTCTCTCTCTCTCTCTCTCTCTCTTTCATACGTATATACACGATATCGTTAATATCATTAAATTACAATGAATGAATTTTGGATTTTTCTAAAAATGAATTATTATGATTATTATTTTCAATTATTGTCGCGCATTATAGGGAAATAATTTCTTTTTTCGAATAATAATTGACGCGAAGAAAAAACCGAACGACAAAATATTTCGTAGGAATCAAAAAAAACAGAATATATATATATATATGTACGATTTATATATACGTACTCGATGTTTTTCTTCCTAAATTAATTATTATTTTCATTGAAAAGAAAATTGATATTGATCTTCCATGAAAATGTAAACTTTACCTTGCGGTAACACTGATAATGACTTTATCTAACGTAAAAATCTTCTTCTCTTCTTTTTTTCCTCACTTTGAAAAAGTTATCCCTGAGAAAAGATTAAAATTAATTATTTTTACTGGCTTTAAAAACTCGGAGGTAAGTGGAAGAAAAATAATATAAAAAAGTTTCGAATTTCTTAATTTAAAAATTAAAGAATGAATTGAAATCCGTCAATATATATATATATATATATATATATATAGATCAGATATACTTTTATAATGCACCACTAATGTACGTAGTTTAAAATTATATCTGTTTTTTCATTGACTAAATGAATCGAATATTATGTAGGTCAATGATGTATTTTTTTTAAATATAACCTTACAAAACGTAAAAGTACATTTATTTTTTCATTGGTTCGACGAATCGAATTCCGATGTTCTTATTGGCCAATCATATGTTTAGATTAAAACATCAATTCTGCAATGAAGTTAACTGAATATCATTATCCGTATGTGCGCGCTCGTGTGTGATGTGTGTATTAAGTGTCTTCCGTATTAAAAACTTTAATAATAATTAATTAATTAATTAATAATAATAATAAATTAATTAATTCATTAACATTTGAAAATATTTCTACGCAAAGTTTCCGTTTAATCAAGCGGATAAATGAAATACAATTGAATTATATTTCTCTTTACGGTGAATATTTGTGTCCGGGTGTATATCATCGAACAAAATGGCGGCATATTTGGAGGGAAGTTAAAAATGAAAAAAAAAAGCAGGAAAAAAATCGGATATTTACAGGATAAATCGTTGAAAAAGTGAGATTCAACTGACAAGAGATTTGATTTATGCGTGTATTCGTAGTAGAAAAAATCCGTAAAAATTGTACGTCTCGTTTCGCTTCTCTCTTTCCACCTTGTATTTCTAGCCTTCTCTCTTTCTCTTTCTCTCTCTCTCTCTCTCTCTCTCTATATATATATATATATATATATATATACATATCTCTTTCTCGCTCTTTCTCTTTGCTTTGAGTGACGAGCGTGAAATTTCATCTCCGAACCGCCTACGGAGATTTGCCGGTTGATTCTATTCATGATCGAAATCTGCTCGTAAATATTGTTCGAGAATCGTTAAAACGCGTTGCTGCATTTTCATTTCGTTTCTTTTTTTTTTCTTCCGTTTCTCTATTTTGTTTTCCTTTTTTTTCTTTTTCTTCTCTTTTTTTTTTTTTTTTTGTTTTTTCCCTTTCCAAGTCTTGGAAAAAGGAAATTTTTTCATGAGATTGCATCGATTTGATCGCATTCGATAATTTTGTAATCTTCGATATTACACTGCAGATGACGCCTCGATCAGTTCAAATAGCGAATCAGAGAAAAGAGATCGATAGTCACGTGACTCGATATCCAAGTTCGAGAAATGAAGAAAGAAATAAAAGGAAAGAAAAAGAAAAAAGAACAGAAAGGAACAAAGAAAAAGAAAAAAGAAGTGGATAAGAAATGTATTTAATCGAATCGAATCTCTGAACAATTTTTTCTCGCATCGATCAGAACGAGATTATCATAAGTATTATTTAAGAAAATATCAAATTCACTTTTCAATACATTTACATATATATATATATATATATATAAAAAGCTTATTCTCGAAAGATTAGTAATATTTTATACGTTCTTTTTTATTTTTATTGGATTATTTGTTACTCTTTTTTTTCTCTTTCTCTCTCTCTCTCTTTCTCACACACATCTCTTTCTATATATCTCTTTCTTGGACTTTAAGAGGAAATTTTTTAAAAGATGACATCATTTTAGATGTCCGTCGACAATTTTAAAGAAAATAACTTTTTTTTTAAGAATAACGACGACAACAACGACGAGGACGATTTCTCGTCGGTATCTAACAATCTCGAGAATTCTAACCTTTTATTTTCAGGATGATAGATACTCTCTATGAAGTTAGATTTAGGTTAAGAAAGAGAGGGGGAGAAAGAAAAAATAATAAAAAAGAAGAATACGAAGAAAAATAAACTGGAAGAAAAAAAACAAAACGAAAAAAAAAAAAAGAACCAAGTATTGAGTAACGAGTTCAGATCATCGAAGCGTTAATCAAAAATTGGATAAATCGCGTCGGTATAACAACGTAATGGATATCTTGTATCGCAGACGATGTTAAACGTCGGATAACTTTCTCTCTCTCTTTTCCTTTTTCTTTTTCGTCGTCTCCATCTATCTGTACATCCATCAATCCTATCTTTATCTCTTTTCCTTTTACTAAGCGAATTTAATATCCCAAAGCATAAGGAGATAACCATAGATATATGTATACCTGTATTCGCCAATCGCTTTCGATCGTTCGAAAGCTTCTTCTGAAAAGATCCATATATATCCATATATATATATATATATATACATATATATATAAATATAGATATATATATAGATATATATATATACACGTACTATACATACATATTATGTGTGCCATTTATGTGCGCCCATGTATCTCTGTATGTATGTTTGTATGTATGTATGTGTGTATGTTTGTATATATGTGTAATATATATAGTAAGGGTGAAACTCGGCAATGAATTTTCTTCGATCACGGAACGGTGCTTCATCATTCGAACTTCGGATCCGTGGTACGAATATTAAAAAGAGAAAGGAAAAGATTAATAATAGTAATAATAATAATAATAATAATAATAATAATATTAGTAATATTAATAATAATAATAAGGGAGTGTCAGATATTTTTTCCTCCCTTAAAGACTCTTTTTGTTTCTCTCCATTTCTCTCTTTCTCTCTCTCTCTCTTTCTCTCTCTCTCTCTCTCTCTCTCTCTCTCTCTCTCTCTTTCTCTCCCCCTTTCTTTCTTTCTTTTCCATTTCTTTTTCTCTTTTTCTCTTTCTCCAGCAACCCCTGATTAAAACTTAGAAATTAATTTGCGAGAGTCAGAATATATTATATATTTAAACGTTTAAGATAACTTCGTCGTTGTATTTAATTATATTGGACATTGAGATAAGGTTCCTGCTTGTCCTTTGTTGATGTCTCTTTTCCGGAATGACAACTGAAACAAAAAAAAAAAAGAAAAAACAAAGAAAACAGAAAAGAAAAAGAAGAAGGAAAAGAAAACAATTAAATTAAATGAAAACAATCGAGAAAATAATTAACGAAATTAACGAAATAGACGAGTGTATTAGGGATTATTTTCATGGTGGTGTATCCAGGATAGATTTCTATCAAAGATTTTTAGATTGTACAAAGCATTTTGAATGATTTGAAAAAATTCGAGAACAATATCATTTACATATTCAGCAAATCAAAAAGCTTAATGGGTCATGTAAAAAAACAACGTGTTCAATTACGAGGCATCAAAAGTCACGAAAAAAAGAAAAAAAAAAAAAAAGAAAAAAAAATAGAACGAGAACGGATTATTATGAAAAATCACTTAAAGTAATTTTAACCCATCCGAGAAACTTTTGATCCGTTCTCCGTATATATACGAATTTCTTTTTTTACTTTTTGTTTCTCTTTTGTTCGTTTCTTTTCTTTTTTTTTTTTTTTTTTTGGTTGTAAAGTGAGATTAACGTAGCGCAAAAAAAAAAATTAGAGTGAAAGGTAGAGAGGAAGGGAGAGAGGAAGAGAGAGAGAGAGAGAGAGAGAGAGAGAGAGAGAGAGAGAGTGAGAGAGAGATAGATGATAATTAATATTAAATTTCTAGAATCGGTCAGCAGGAATGATTTTATAATGCAAAGCTCGGTCATTAACGAATCTCTCTATCTCTATCTATCTCTATCTATTTTTCTATCTCTCTCTATTATCTCTCTCTCTCTCTCTCTCTCTCTCTCTCTCTCTCTCTCTCTGCCAGTCTCTTTTTATCTCTCTCTCTCTATCTCTCTGTCTTTTTCTCGCTCTCTCTTTTTCTCGCTTTCTCTTTTTCTTTCTGTCTTTCTCCCTCTAAGGGAGACGCAATTAACGCCTCAGAAGGCGTCCAACGAATTAAATCTTTAAAAAGGGCAAAGTGGCAAAGTCTCTCTCTCTCTCTCTCTCTCTCTCTCTCTCTCTCTCTCTCTCTCTCTCTCTCTCTCTCTTTATCCCTCTTTGTCCTTCGTATCCTTCTCATATAGGGATCATGCAGATATTCGTCTTTCTCTTTTCCGACATTTGTCCTTCGTTACTTATCACCAATTAACTCCTATATTTTTCTCTATGCTTTACTATATACTCTGATAAGAAAGAAAAGAAGAAAAAAGTGAAACTGAAAGGAAAGTAAAAAAGAAAAAGAAAAAAGAAAAAGGAGACAGGGATAGAGAGAGAGAGAGAGAGAGAGAGAGAGAAAAGAAAAAAAAATGGAAAAGGAACGAGTAGTTTGAGTTTCATTCATTCGTTCATTATTTTCTTAATTTTTTTTCTTTCTTCTTTGTATTCTTAATTATTATTTAAGTCAAGTCATCCTCTTCTTTTTGAGAGAAAGGATAATAGAAAAAAAGAAAAAAAAAGAAGTAAAAACTCATGGATCTTCGTACTCGTCCCCGTCATTTCTTTTCTTTTTCTTTCCTATAAGATTGTTTAAATTAAATTGAAAGGAGGTGGGGGCGGGGGAGAAGAGAAATGGGGATTCGAATTCCTTTACTTTTTCCTCTTCTTTCTTTTTTTATTTTTTTAATATTTAATTCAAGTTTTTTTGTTAAGAATACAATTTAAAAGAAAAAAAAAAGGAAGAAAGAAAAAAGATGAAGAATGAGTAAAAAAGAAAAGTAAAAAAATTCGAATCCACATTTCTTTGTTTCTTCCGATATAACAATTTGACCTCAAATTATAATAATTATAAATCTTAAATTGTAATTAAAAAAAAAAATATATATATATATATTATATATATATTTATAAAAAAAGGATTATGAAGAATAGAAAAATGAAGATATTCGAATCTCCATTTATATTTATTTATCCTTCTAGCAAGATACGTAGATTTATCATCTTTAATTAGAAGATAAAAAAGAACATATAAAAAAAAAGAAAATTAAGATCAGGACCACTTCAATTTCTTTTTCTTTTTCTTTCAAACAAGACACAACTACATGTGCCGTAATAAGCAAAAACTTCGATCGAGCTTTTTAGAAAGCTTTTTTTTTTTTTTTTTTTTTTTTTTTCTTGAAAAGAACTAACGCAACTTTCTGCCCTTAATTCGATGTCCTTTTATTTCTTCTTTTTCCCTTTCTTTTCTTTTCTTCCTTTTCTTTTATTTTTTTTTTCTCTTTTTGGTTTTTTTGTTAGAAGCTTTCAACGAAAGAAAATACGCTTGCCACGAAGACGACAAGTAGATGATGTAAGCCAATTTATTTATTTTTTGTTATTTATTTATTTTTTTTTTTTTTCAATTTTTTTTCAATTTTTTTTTTTTGGTTTTTTTTTGTTTTTTTTTGATAAGGTCTTTCAAAACTACACAACATACTTATCACGCGATATCTGTAACTATACGTCTACAATGAGTATGCGTGGTAAATAAGAAAAAAGAAATAAATAAAAATAAAAGGAGAGACAAAGAAAGGAAAGAGAAATACTTTAGTCTTCGTGCTTTTTAAAATGTGTCCGTACGTTAAATAAATACATACGTACGTACGCTTTACGTGTTCCCTTTTAAATTTCGTAAACGAATTTATATCGAGGATAGAAAGAGACACGGATAATTTTTTACGGTAACGAGCTGTGCTCTCTCTATGCTACTCGCGGTTTAGTTCTAATCTCGAGGAATTAAAGCGTTTTATTTGGGTATACACGAGCTAAGGTAGATATGTACATGAATATGCATATTCGTCAGTGTCAATGTGCCTGTTTGTTAATTTTTAAAGAGAATTTTTTCTAAGAAAATATTATTTTTTACATTTTTACTACTGATTTAAATTATTATTATTATTATTATTATTATTATTATTATTATTATTATTATTATTATTATTATTATTATTATTATTATTATTATTATTATTTAGGATACATTCTTTTCTTTTAAGGATAATCGATTATGTTAGTCTAAAGTATTGTAATTGTATTTTTATATAAAAATTGACGCGTAATTATTATCATTAATATAATTATTAATTCCTAATTTTTTGATTACAATATATTAATTTTTAATGAAGAATTTGATTTTTTCATTAAATTTCTTTATTAAAAAAGATATCGTTGTACAATTTTTTTGTTATATTAATATTTATTTTTCTTTTCTTTTTATACAAATTTCTCTATATAAAAAAAAAAAAAAAAAAAAAAAAAAAAAAGAAAAAAAAAAAAAAGAAAGAAAGATAAACGAAAAAGAGAAATTTATAACGGATTTAATATTTACGATTTTTTAAAGTGACTTTAAGTATTGATAATTTAGAAAAAAAAAAATTTTAGAGTTAATTACGCGATAAAATCACTCATAACTCCGTTAAATCTCTTGGAATATATCCAAATGATGTTCCACCATTAGCAAGAACCCCTACTAATGTGAACTACCATCCAAATTAACTGGACACTTAACGATAAGTCAAATCTAAATACTGGAAAATTTTTAAAATACTTAAAATACAAATAATTTCAATTCGCACGAGTGATAATTAAATATTAATTTTGTTAATTTTTTTTTTCTTTTTTTGGATATTAATACGTACAACAAAGTGAAAAAATAAAATCTCTAGAATATAATATTAAACATATTAACGTAGTAATGTTTCAATATCTTTTAATATCTTTTCAATGAGAATAGTAATGTGGTCTGATTTTTCGTGAATAAAAGATATGAGAGGAAAAAAGAAATACAAAAACATTTTGATATTACTGCCTGAAATAAAAAATATCCATATAAAAAAAAGAAAAAAAAAAAAAAAAAGAAAATCCTGATATTATTACCTTCAATAAAAAATACAAAAAAAATTCTGACATTAATAAATTTCGATGTAAAAAGTATTTGAAAATATTCTTCGACCTTAATTATCTTCATTTGAAAATTATTGAATAATTGCAACGTGTGACGAATTTTCATTGAAAAAGTATCGAAAGGTAAATATTACAAATTACAATTGTCTATTATTATTCTCATAAGAAAACGAACAAACAAAAAAATTCTAACAAATATCAATTGACATGACCAACATTACATTTTAATATTTATTTTAAATATTAAAAAAAAAAAAAAAAAAAAAAAAAAAAACTAAAAGTTTATCAACGATATACATAGATACCATCTGTTATACTTTCCAACAATAATCCTATTAAGAGTTGTAGAACAAAAACGTCATTACCTAAAAACTCAAGGAACCCTGAATAATTAAGAAATTTAAAACAAATAACATTATTATCATCATCAACCAAAGAAAATCAGAATATCGTAATAAAGTATATAAGCTATCTCTTCTACAAAATGTTGTTCATCCGTGATTTTCACAGAAAATCCACTTTCAAGAAAATATATTGAGAATAGAGTACTAGAAGTACACGTAATACGTAGTGATAATAGTAGTAGTAGTAGTAATAATAGTAGTGGTAGTAGTAGATAGTAGTGGTAGACTTTTGTGTTAACAGAGCAGTTAAATTAGCGTGGCACGTATCAAGGATACGAGGCGAGACATAGGGGATCACCTGAAAGGGATTTGGAAAAAGCAAAAGTGTAGGAGTTAGTAATGCGAAAAAAGGATGAAAAAAAAGAGTGAAAAAGAGAGAAAGAGAATTAGAAGAAAGTCTATACGAAAAAAAAAGAGAGAGAGAGAGAGAAAGAAAGAAAGAAAGAAAGAAATAGAGATAGAGATAGAAATAAAGAGAGAGAGAGAGAGAGACAGATAGATAGAAAGAAATAGAGATAGGAATAGAAAAGGAGGGAGAAAGAGAGAAAGACGAAGAAAGGGTGAAAAAAAAAAAGAATCGTTCGTCTTCCCTTAACGGAGAGTCAACTCCGTTTCGTAATGCGCGTTCTTAACGAGAAAGCGCCTCCAGAGAAGAAGTACCACGGCGCCCTATTCATCGAGCTGTTCCACTCAGTTCTCTTACACACACACACACACACACACACATACATACACACACAGAGGCATGTATATGTATATATGTGTATACATATATATATATATATATGTATGTATTTTGTGTATATATATGTGTGAACGCACATACATATCTAGCGATATTAAAGCTTGGCAGCGGGTGTTCCACGGGTCATGTCGCCATCGAGACGATATTCCTCAAAGCCGAAGTAAAATCTCACGGGTATGACGCGTTAAGTCGATTTCCGAAGGACTTTAACGATACTTCGATATCAAGAAACACAAGTAAACCATAATGCTTACGATCGTAAATCGTTGATAACGATTTTATTTGATCTCTTTTTCTTCTTTTTTTTTTTCCTTTCTTTTTCTTCTTCTTCTTCTTCTTCTTCTTCTTTTTATACTTATTCTTTTCTTTTCTTTTTTTTCTTTTTTTTTTTTTTTTTTTCTTTTCTTCCTCCATCGAAAGAGCAACGATCTCGGATTACGGTAGTTAGATTTTTATCTTCGTTTTTTTTTTTATTATTTTTTAGTTTTTTTTATTTTTTTCAATCAACATTTCTTTCGTCATTCTTTTCGAACTCTTTGAGCATTTGATCGATCGATATTAACTATGTGAGAGTTCGTTAATTAATTTATTAAAAGAAATAGTAATCGATCATTTGAAGGATCATGTAAAATTTATGTACGTCGATTCGTTGAATAATTTTCCGATTTGAAAATATTTCAAAAGACTTTTTTTTTTATTTAGATTAATCGACATTTGTTTATCCATTTTTTCTTCTTTTTTTTTTTTATCGTTCGAGCTTTTTGTCATCA
>NC_140821.1:1427500-1440000 GCF_050613455.1 Vespa mandarinia | reverse complement strand
AGACACTTTTCCATCACTTTATAAAGATTTTCTAAGTCTCTTTGACATCGAGAATTTTGTGCGTTTGTGCATAATTTTATGCAAAATTATTTCTAGTCCCTTTGAATCTTTTATCGTTTATACATATATCCGACGAATATGATTCTTCGATTATGACGATTCATCTCGATCCATGATCCATCGTGGATCTATTTTCTTTCTATCTTTTCCTTTTCTTTTTTTTTTTTTTTGTTTCTTTCTTTCTTTCTTTCTATTTTCACTGGTATCCTTCACTCGTATCTTGGATGACAATTGAAAATATTATATTTTCTATGTCACACTTGCCCTTTCCTTCCTTTTCTTTCCTTTTTTCGTTAAAATTGTTAAATTAATTTTACATGACAACGGAGAAAGACAAGGACAGAAAGAGACGATGAGAGAAAGGAGAAAGAGATAGAGAATAAATTGTTCATTGGAACCTTTGAATTCTAACGTTAGTTAATTTTTACAGCTTTCACGTTTTGTCTTCTTTCCTGTCAGTCAGTATGAAAGATCTTTTTTTTTTCTTTTGTATAATCTATTTCCCTTTCTCTTCCTATCTCACTCTTTCTATTTTTACTCCATTTCTTTCCTTCGTGAAAATAAAATAAATTCTACGATATTAGAGAGAACAAATTGTTTATGATCAAAAAGATTTTTGAAATCTTTAAATTCCGACTAACGTTTAACTAACTTCCAGCTTTTTTTTATCATCTTTTTACTTATCAATGAGGAGGAGATACATATATATATATATATATATATATATATATTTCGTGAAAAAAATTCAATGGTACAGAAAGAAAGAGAGAGTGAGGGAAAATAAATAAATCGTTCGATCTTCTGGATCTTCATGGATTTTCAAATTCCAATAAATGTTAAATAACTTCCAAGTTTCCACTTTATCTTGTTTTCCTTATCAATGAATACGAAAAAATCTTCTCTCTTATTTTTTCCTTCCTCTTATCTCTTTGTCTATCCTTTTCACTTTATCTTTCTTTCGTGAAATAAATTCTACGATACTTGGAAAAATAAGAGATAAATCGTACGATCTTCTTTATTTTTTAAATCTTCATATTTTAAGGATACATGCATATTGTTCACCTTATCTTTTTCCTTTATCAATGCCTATGAAAAAACTTTTTTTTATTTTCAACGCTTATCTCTCTCTCTTTCTCTTTTTTTCTCTCTCTTTATTTCTCGTAAAATAAATTCAACGAATAAAGAGACAGTTAAAAAGAGAGAAAAAAAGAAAAAGAGAGAGAGAGAGAGAGAGAGAGACAGAAAAAAGAAATAAATCTTTCTATCTTCTTGATCTTGGAAAAAATCTTCGAGGTACCACTCGATCATCTCTTTTTTCGTATCAATTAATACTACTTCTGTGACGTATGGGAAAACGAAAAGAGAAAAAAAAAAAAAAGAGAAATATAAAAATAAACAAAAGAAAAATATCCTCTCAAGTTTTCTCTATCATCTCTGTCATCTCAATTTAAACGTTCGTAATGATGAATTTACTTGCGTGAATAGATATTTAAAGCGTGTGAGTTCTGTTCGCGTCGATCAATGTGAGAAAATTTGATATATCTTAGAAGTATTTTTTTGATCTCCGCCAAGTATATTTCCCCACAGTGATTTTTCGTATAACGTCGAGTCGCGCTTACGTACACACACGCGGGCGCGCGCGCACACACACACGCATATACAACCACACGCACCGTGTGTGCGAAAGGTGTTTGAGAAAGGTGAAAAACGGTAAATCCCGAGAGGGGAAGGGATATAAGTGGTAGTGGGTGGGAGGGAGGCAGGGGGAGAGGAATTGGGAAAGCGCGAAGGTGCGTCGTGGATTATCGAAGGGGGGGAGGAGGAGTGGTGGTGGTGGTGGTGGTGGTAGTGGTGATTCTGGTTGTAATGAAGATAATGATAGTGTAGATGAAATGTGTAGACTGTCGCGGGGGGATGATAAGGAGGGGAAGGGGGCGGCGGGAGGTTGTTGGAGGTCTACGGCGAGGAATACGGCGGTTAACGAAAAGGTGGGAGAACACGGTGGAAAAGAGAGACAGGTGGGTATAGGGCAGGTCGCCGACACCGAGAGGAGCCTTGTGCGTTCTCTCCTATCTTTTAGAAGCTGGAGGCAGGCAACACCACGACGAATGCTGTGTACCGGCGGCGCGCTCGCGACTGGGATCCTGGATTTCGGATGAGGAGGGTTGCCTTTCAAGAATCAACACGCAGGCGCCGCATCCGTTCTCTATCTGTCTTTCTCTATCTTCATGCCTCTGCCCTTCCTATGTTCCTGCCTACCTGCTCGTTCGCTTGCCTGTTATACTCCTGCCTTTGCAAAAAGCTTTACTGTCTCTCCCACTTTCTCTCTCTCTCTCTCTCTCCCACTCTCTTTTTCTCTCTCTCTCTTTCTCTCTATCTCGCTTTTTCTATCTGATCAAACACTATTTTTATCTGCGTTCATTTATTTTTCTCTATTTTTAATATCCTCTTTCTTTCTTTTCTTCTTTCTTATTTTCCGTTCTTTTCTTCTTTTTTTTTTTCTTTTCTTCCTTTTTTTTCCTTATCAATGACTCTACACAACGTTCTGTAGAAGAATTTTTAGTAATTTTTCTGAATATTTTAAGTGGTTATTATCTGTCTGTCTATCTCTCTCTCTCTCTCTCTCTCTCTCTCTCTCTCTCTCTCTCTCTCTCTCTCTTCCTCTTCTTTCTCTCTGTCTGTTTCTGTTCCTTTCTCTTCCTCTTTCTTTCTTTAACTTTCATCCTTCGTTTAAAAGGATTATTAAAAAATAATTTCTAAAATTTTTCAAGGAAAAAGAGAAAAAAAGAAAAATTAAAAAAGATATGAAATTTTTCAACAACAATTGATTTATAGAAATTTAATCGAAAATCAAAAACATCTTACAGTTAGAATAATTAAATGAAAATCACGATTAAATGTCTATGGTATATATTTTATAACACAATTATGGTACATTCGAATTTAAATTAATATAATAGCTGTAACTAATTTACGATTCTATAGTTCCTGTCGTTTGTTTTAGTAAACACTCGCACATACACACACACACACACACACACATACATACATACATACATAGATGCACGTACGCGCAAGAAACACACGCCCGCATATTATAGATCGCAAATATTATAGACAAAAGGAGATGTAATGTTGAACAGAAAGAAGACACAAGACGATTAGATTGTTTGAAACTTCTAAGGGTGAAGAAACTATCTAATGCACTGTTTAAAAGTTTTTTATTTTACATATCTTTCCTTTTTTTTTCTATTATCATTGTAATGGAAATATAGGAATAATAATTATTCACTACTGTATCTCTCTCTCTCTCTCTCTCTCATACACACACACACACACACTTTCTCTCTCTAGCTGACTTCTATCGATTGTGTTTCAATGAAATAATAATGATCCGAGATAGATGACAAAATTATCATTCAACTATTATTAAACTTCATTGACAATAATTTTTAATGTACAAATTAATGTTTTACAGGTTTAGAAAATTTCGAGTCGAACGAATTTTTTCATTTTTTCTTTTCTTTTTTTTTTTTTTAAAAAAACAATGAATGAAAGAGAGAGAGAGAGAGAGAGAAAGAGAAAAATAGAGAGAGAAAGAGAGAGATAATTCATCGATTGGTACAAAAGAATACGTATGTTTGTTTTCTCCTATGTGCGTGTATATGTGTGTTTGTGTGTGTCTGTGTGTGTGCGTGTGAGGGAAAGAGAAAGAGAGAGAAAAGGTCAAAACCTGTATCCTGAAAATAATCCGTTAAAGTACGAGTAAAGGTACCAACACATAGTTGTAGAATAAAAAAGTTGGCCTTCCGATAGGAATGGAATTAAAGCTCTCTTTATCGGGATACTCAAATAAACGGATAATCGTTGATGAGAACTTAAAACTACTACGTGCATTAGCGGAATTAGGTAGGAATTATACACACATATCTAAATGTTAGAATCTCGTTGATTTCGTTCAAATTTCTGGAAATTCGAATGCACACTGATACTGTAAAAGAGAGAAAGAGGGATGATTTATATGATATATATATATATATATATATATATATATACATATATATATAAAGAGAGAGAGAGAGAGAGAGAGGGAAAATAAAATTTCGATACGAACGGTAACAACTTTTCATGAAAGTAAAAAATAAAAACAAAAAGTAATTAAAAAAGAGAGAAAAAGGTAAAAAAAAATATCTTTTTTTTTTTTTTTTCATTTTTCTTTTTTAATAAATTTTTTTCAAATGTCTTGCAAAAGTTATTAAAATTATTGCGATTTGGCACGAACCAAAAGGCTTATATTGTATCTCTTAATGGCATTTATGGCTTTAGTTTTTCCCTAGTTCGAGTATTATTTGGCTGGAGGTATTATCATCCGCGAGAAAATCGATCATTTCTTTAAATTCATTAATTTTAATAAGAAAAGAGAAAAAGATTAATGTTAAATTTGACTTTTTAAAATATCGCCATTCATCTTCTTTTTTTTTCCCTATATTAATATCCTTTTTATATTTTACTATAATCCATTATTTTAATAATTTTTTAAATCGTAATATAATTTATTTCCAATGATTGATACAGTAATTAGTATTATAATGTTGCATAATTATATTATAATACTGTATAATAATGTTAAAGGTAGTATGATATTGAATAATATCGTTAATACTGAGTGCTATGTCAATTTGTGAAGAAATTAATATATTATAATATATTTATAATATCATTAATATATATATATATATATGTATAATACAAAATGCGTGCTTAAATAATAATAATAACATATCACAATTATTTATATCAATAAACTTTGATTTTTAATCTTTGCTAAAAAGAAATATTATCTATTAAATATACATTATATAAAAGATTAAATAAATATATTGTCAATTAATAAATATATAAAAAAATAAATGAATACTATAAATTAAAGAAGAAAGAAATATATATATATATATATATATATATATATACATGATTATAGATATTAAAGTAAAATAAAAAACGAGGTATCAATGAAATAACTATATAGACATTGACAAAAAGATATAGTTACCTTTAAAGGAATACAGAAAAGTTTGGCTTCGATCCAAACAGTAGACAGCTTACAATTCTTCAGCTTTTCTCTACCTACATTGTAGGAAGTACCTAACGCGGTAAAGCAATAAATAAAAGTCAAAAAGATATAACAATATGATATAAAGTATTAAGTCTGTCTCTACTAACAAACATACAAACATGCACACATACATACATATAGACAGCGTATGCGTTTCTGAATTTTCACATCTTTTCTCTTTCTCTCTCTCTCTCTATCTATCTGTCTATCTATCTGTCTGTCTGTCTGTCTCTTTCTTTCTCTGTTCAATTTCTCATGAATTACAGATGAGCCTCCCTTTCGATCGTTCGCTGACTAGAACTACTTAAAAACTCAAGTAGCACCGACAATTCGAGTTACTTGAATAACAGAGAGAAAGAAAGAGAGACAGAGAGAGAGAGAAAGAGAGAACTGTAAAGAAAACTTTTCGAATATTTCACAGACATTACAGCTAATAATTTCAAGATAGATCGATGAAGTTATTATTATCATTATTAAATTGTCGATTTGACTTATATCTATGTATGCATGTATATATATATATATATAATGTGAGATATTTGTACATAAACATCTACATATTTATACATAAAATATTATTATTATTATTATTGATTAGACTTTTATATATATATAATATATTTATATATTATTGTTATTAGTACAATTATTATTATCATTATAACCATTATATCGTTGGTTTAACTTATATTCATATGTACATATATATATATATACATATATACATACATACATACATACATACATATATACACGTATAAGGAAGTCATTGTTCCTTGATATCTCACGGCCATGAGCTTTAACAAGCGGTCAACATAGAATAATAGGAGAAATGGCGGTCTTTGCATAAACGTACTATATCTCATGTGTTACATATTCTCACGCATTCACGTATACGTGCATACACACACGCATACACACACACACATATGCATATATACGTACATATACAATCGTAACCATATTGTATATAATATATCTATGTAGATAGAGAGGTATGAATAGGAAGCATGTTAGAGATGAGTAATTTGTACCACGTGAAACTCAAGCTTTCTCTCGTACACGTGCAATGTATGATCTTATAAAAGGGAAATAATCGTTTCTAACGTTAACGTTTTTAAAAACTTTTCATAATCTAATCTCGTTGAAAAGTTTTCATGATGATAATCCTCTTGGTCTTCAAATACATTGTCATTTCATTTTTATTTTTTTCTCCTCTCTTTTATTTTCCTAATTTTTTCTTTTTTCTTTTTCCATTTTTCTTTCTCTTTTTTCTTTCTCTCTTTCTTTCTGTAATTACAATCTACAATAGTTTTTTTTTTTTTTTTTTTTTTTTTTTTTTCTTAGAAAAATTTAAATATACTTCACAATACTTCTTCATATAGCAATATACTTATTTATATTTCATTTATATTTTATTAATATAATTTCATTATAACATTGTATCAAAATTTGTATCAAATACTTTGGTTATTTCGATAAGTTATAAAATATTTGTTTTTCATAATTTATTTTAATAAATATTGTTATTAAAATATAATTTTTCTTTAATTCGAAATACAAAATTTACTTTTCCCGAATTTTAACTTATAAGAAAATATAAGAAATTCAGACGAAGTGGATTTATAAAAATTTAATTCTTCCATCTTTTTTTTCTCGTAAAAAGGAAATAAAAAATAAAAAAAAAAAAGAGAAAAAAAAATGTCTCGGAAAAGAATAATTGACATTTAAGTCGCCCATAAACTTTTGTTCCACCCTGTATTATAAAATAGTTTCATTTATGTATTTCCCTCATCCTCACGAGAAAAGGTCGCTTTTCTTTTTTTTTATTCTTTCTTCTTCTTTTTTATTTTTTTATTTTTTTTTTTTAAATATCTAATTCATCAAACATTTCATACAACATGCTAATTTCTTCGGGTTAATAGAAAAAGTTATTTAATTTTGTAGAAGTGTAATAGTATCGAATTTTTTTTTTTTTTTTTTTCTTCATTGTAAATTCATTTGCACACTCTCAGAAATATCACGTATAATATACCACGTAAAAAGAAGAAAAAAAAAAAAGAGAAAAGAAAAAATCATCTTTGTGCAAGTATTAAGGTCATTCACGTTATGACTCTTTCTTTTCATCTCTCTCTCCCTCTCTCCTTCTCTCTCCCTCTCTCTCTCTTCCTTTCTCAGCGTTTTCAACTGCAAGCTATTGTAAACACAGTCGACGTTCTCTAACATACTGTGCATATCACGTATACGTTACTTGTTTACCGATGCTCATAACGTCGAAGGCAGGTAGTAGCAATAGCATATAGAATGAGAGTCATAATAATGTTGTGTATTCGTCTATGTACGGACTATAATCCCCCAACGTACGACGGGACACATTGACTTAGGTCAATAATTTGTTACTTACTCTATCTCTCTCTCTCTCTCTCTCTCTAGCTCACTTTATTCACTTGCTCACATCCTTCCTCATCCTATAGACAGAACATCAGAAACCTATGAAAATTTATGTTGTTAATGTGACATCAACTTTGGTACACTTGGACGACTCAAAGGAATCGATTTAGTTACGTTCGAATGATTCTGTCAAAATTTTTTATCGATTCGCTAATCCTATCACGAAATTCCATTTTCTTATGCTCAAAACTCTATTTGAATTCTTTTATACGTGATTTATGTATTCTTTTTTTTTTTATTTTTTTTATTTTTATATATTTTTTTTTTTTTTTTTTTTTTTTTTTTTTTTTAAAGAAATATTTAATTATTTACACAATTATAATGTTTGTTGTTTGAATTATTTCATTATAGTTAAGTCGCTATAACGAGAGAAAAGAAAAAGTTCTATTTGTAAAAAAAATATTATTAACAAAATCGATTTTATTATAGCAATATTATTGCATTGTTTAAATAAATAAAGAATAAAATACGCTTGAAAACGGTGTTTTTTTCAAGTCTGTATGACTTTTCGTTTCGAAAATTCAAGCAAAAGAAAAAAATTCAATTAAAAAAATTATTAACAAAATCGATTTTATTATAACAATATTATTGCATTGTTTAAATAAATAAAGAATAAAATACGCTTGAAAACGGTGTTTTTTTCAAGTCTGTATGACTTTTCGTTTCGAAAATATCGTCTTCGAAAAATTTTCATTCATAATTCGTATAGTACAGCTGTTCGTAGTAATAGTAGTAGTAGTAGTAGTAGTAGTAGGACAACGTAAATTCTCGGAATTTATGTAGGTCAGTGTGTCAGAGAGCTAATATGAATGAAATTATATAGGTCAGTGGGACATCGTAAATATCTTCCACTAATTGGGTTATATCTCCGAAACTAAAAATCGTAGAAATTCGAATCAAACGCCATTATAATGGGCAAACTTTTTATTGTTTTTACAACATATTGTTAATAATTAATTAACAATTTGTTATAAACAATTCTTATGAAAAAAATATTTACGAAATAAAATCATCTTATTTTGACAGAAAAGATATTCTGAATTTAGATTTATTTCTAAAATTGCATTAATTAACGATTAATTAATATAAACAAATTATTATTTTTTATTTAATAATTTTTTTATATATTATTAATAGTCATGCCTATCATTTATATGGGTATATCTCCGAAACTAAAAATCGTAGAAATTCGAATCAAACGCCATTATAAAGGGCAAAATTTTCATTGTTTTTACAACGTATTGTTAATAATTAATTAACAATTTGTTATAAACAATTTTTCTGAAAAAATTCTTATCAACAAAATTCATTTTATTTTGCGGGGAAAAATAAATTGGATTGCGACTAATTTAGAAAATTACATAGATTAATAAATAATTAATAAATAATTAATAAATAATTACATAGATTACAAATGATTAATAAATGCTTACTCAGCGTTTACTCTGTTGAATTATTTTACAATTAAAAAGCCATTAAGCCTAATTAAAAAGCTACATTCATATCATTGATATGAAAATTATCAAATTATGAAAATTTACATTTCAACGTGAAAATTCGTAGAATTTCAATAAAGCTCGTTTCCTAAAAAGAAAAGATCCGATAAGTATACTTTTTGATAATGATTATTATCGTCTAGACTCTTTCTCTCTCTCTCTCTCTTTCTCTTTCTGAGACACTCAACGAACAATCCACTTTCTTAGCTCTTTTCGTTGGTGCAAGCGTATATTTAAGTCTCCAGCCTGTTGCATCCTCGACTCCTGGACCTTACCTTCTTGTAGATTTTCTGGCAAGAATCGTGATCATCTTATTTAATCGTATTGTCCTCTCATTGAAAAGCTATTGTTAAACTCATCCCAATGGATTAATTATCAAAAGCTATACTACTAAGTAATGAGATAACTTTGATATCCTTTCAAAGTTCCATCTTATTCTATTCCATGCTTCAAGGTTATTCGTAAGAAAAATATATTTTCATAATAATATTATATTTTTATAATTTTTATAATTATAATACTATCTATAATAATGTTGTTGTTTATTTAAATATAAAATACTAATAATATTTTCTCAGTAAAATAATATTAACTTGTTTTTATTTACACACATACATACATACATACATACACACGCGCACATATACACATACTTTTTTTACTTAGATATAAAATATTAAAAATTTTCCAATATAAAAAAAAATCCTATAGTGTTATTTCTTTAAATATAAATTACTTAACACACTCACATTATTTATTGGATAATTCATATATATGATATAAATAAGTCGATTATGTTTATCAACTAAAAACAAATATATCTGTCTAATTAATTGAATGATATTTTAATTAGATCGATATTCGATATCTTTTATTCAATCATACTTAATCCTCAATGTTAAGTCGTTTAAAAATACGTTCAATCGAATTCCAATGTTCAACGAAATGAAAAGTAAACGTTGTAATTACTAAAATGGTCTGATTGATATCGAAAAAAAGTCAAACGATTTTAATTGAATTCGTTCATCTCGCGTGATTATCAGTAATTACGTTCGTTAAGATGTCAAATCTTCATTTTTGAATTGAAAACGATAGACTATTGCAAACTCTTTTATGCTTTCATTCATCGAAAGAAACTTTTAGTTTAATTTCTGATAAACATCACATCAGATATATCATATATTATTATATTTATATACATAATAACATTTTCAATGAAAGGTTTACATGATTAATATAATATATATATATATAATGAAATAAATGTATTTACGAAAAAATTCACCTTATGTTAATTTTCGTCGGATGAACATGTATATATATATAATAATAAATACGTGTTATCTTACGTATGTATCTATATGGATTAATTTTGTTGGATTAATGTAAAATGATATCATGTAATGTATACACGTTACGTAAATTCTATATAAGTGATAGTGATAAATAAATATATACGTATATAAATGAATAATGTTATTAGACGATATAATAACGTTTTGAATGAAACATAAGTGATTCGTTTAACATAAAAAAAAAAAAAAAAAAAAAAAAAAACACAAAACAAAAGAAGTAAATTTTGACACATATGATATCAATCAGAATATAATGTATTATTATATGTATATTATTATTACACGTATCAGAAAATTTGCAATAATATTTAATTAAAATGCTTGCCTTAAATTAAATCTAAAAAAATATTAATACATGTGTATGTATGTATGTATGTACATATATACGTATGTATGTATGTATAATGTAATACAGTTTTAAATAAAATATGAAAATATTCTACATAAAAAAAAAAAAAAAAAATTAAAAAATTAAAAAATTAAAAAATAAATAAATACGTATAAATACATACATACGTATTAAAAAAAAAAGATGTTCACGTTTCTTTTTCTTTTACTCTAGTTAAATTAATAATTACATTATAAACGTAAGAACGTAAATCATACTATTAGAAATTGTCATATTAAACTTCTCGGTGAACGAAATCAACGGATTTACATGCGTAACATAGTTTTTAGTAATTTTACCATCCTCTTGGGGAGGGGAAAAAAAAATAAAACAAAACAAAACAAAAAAAAATAAAATAAAATAATTTATACGATACGCTCGTTTGATCGTGGTTCGTCCGCGTGGTTTGTTGCTAAGCAACACGTAACCAACGTAGATGAATGCTCGCACTTCGTTGAATGATACATTTGCATAGGATTCACATATTTTGTGTATGTGTGTATGTATGTATGTATCTATGTGTGTATATATGTTTCTGCATCTCTGGCTATGTATGCGTGTGCGTGTACGTGTTATGTGTATACGTCAAACTTGCCTTTCCCACGAGCTATAAAAGATAACACTACTAACAAAGATCCGTCGATGTTTTAAGTCTTCCTAGATATTTATTTCTTTTTTCTTTTCTTTCTCTCTATTTCCCATTTTCTTTTTTGCCCTTTCTTTTTTTAGGTACTATTTTACTTCGTTTATTTCTCTCTCTCTCTCTTTCTCTCTCTCTCTCTCTCTCTCTGTCTCTCTGTCTCTCTGTCTTTGTCTCTGTCTCTCTCTTTTTTTTTTTCCAATTTATTTTTACAACGCTTGATTAATAACAAGAACGTACATGTTATCGTCATCTTCACGTGTCAGTTCAATAAACGCGAACGAACCGTTCCCTTCTCTCGATATTTCGTGTCGATTGGAATACAAAAATAAATAAAATAAAAACGAAGCGACCATAAAAAAAAAAAAAAAAGAAAAAAAACGAAAAAAGAAAAGAAAAAAAGAAAAAAGGAACAACGTTTAATTGAAAGGCGAGGTGAATTTATAAAAAAATTTATTCATTACGGTGTTCCGTTCAATACGCGTTTTGCATGTATTTAAAGTCAGCATGTAGTTTGTATATAAGGCTTTGACAATAAAATAATATTATTTTGTCAGATGCAAATTGTATAAATTCATTTGAATAGAATTTTCAAATAGAGCTTATTCGTTTTCGTTATAAAAAGTTTAATTATTAATTGTCACTATGTTAATTCAATTAAATCTAACTTAATCTTTTAATCATAAATTGAATTACAGATGTGCAAATGTTGATTAATTAGATTGATTATTAGATTTTACTTAATGAAGTGATTAATATGAAAGAAGATGAAGTCAAATACATTTTTAATAACTATTAATATTAAAACATGTAAATGTAAATCATTTTTTTTTGTATTTATTTATTTTTTTTTTTTTTGGTTGTCTACTTATTCTATTACTTTTTTTTTTTTTTCTATCTGTTCCATGAACAACATTATTACATAGATACCTTTCGATAATTCTTTCTTAGAATGAATAACTATAAAACGAAGACGTTATCACTTTTATAGACG
>NC_140821.1:1392500-1422500 GCF_050613455.1 Vespa mandarinia | reverse complement strand
GAAGAGAGAGGGAGAGAGTCAATGACAAATGTCTTTCATTTCTTTATCTCTCTTAACGTTATCGATCTTTTTCGTTTTATCGTTCTATCAATTGTGAAAACGAAACGTACATATTATTTTTAATATATGATATATAAATATGATCTTGTACAATTACAATTAGATATAATCGAAGAAAATCAAGTTCTAATGGCACAAACAAATTGTTTAAACCATCGTTGAACGTAAATTTGTCGATGATAAAAATCTAGATGGTATTTCAATGATGTCTCGCGCTGTCAGTAATCTGTAATTATCATTATGATCGGTCAAAATTCGTCGCGATTACAGATTTAAAATCAAAAAAATACATTGTTGTCAATGGCAACAGGTGTAAATCGTCAAATAATCTCTCCAATTTAGTAAGATTGAATTAGAGAGAAAAAAAAATTTATTTCTTTACGTTTAATTCGTAACCTTTACACCTTTCGACGTATTGAAAAAAGATAGAGAGAGAGAGAGAGAGAGAGAGAGAGAGAGAGAAAAAAAAGAAAAACATCGCGCGTTTGATTTAATGATGCTTAAATTTTATTCCATTTAACGTAAATGAATGTAATTGAAGAAAAATATATTATTTTTATCATCATAATATCTTTATTGTCAAAAATAAATTTTCAATTAAAATTTAATTTAACATTGGATATCGTTCTTTTTAATACAATATAATGACCATTTAACATTTTATAAAACGTTAAATTTTACGTTAAATAAAATGCAAACATAATTGTACTATCGACAGAACATATATTTACGTTCGTGATTTCTCACAATGAAACGACACCGACCAATTGTTCTCTTTTTTTTTCTTTTTTTTTTTTTTCTTTTTCTTTTTTTTCATTCTTTTTTTCTTTTCTTCTTCTTCAGTTAAGCTTTCAAAAGAGATTCTTTTCGTCTGGCTTTATAAATCAACGATGTCGCTGCTCTTCGGTATTGTAGAAAACGTCTCGTTCGTGTAAGCCGTTATTTACGAAGGGTGATAGTCGGTCGATAGTAAACGAAGAAAGAATGGCTACGACTCGTTAATGAATCTCGATGTATGTATTTCGAAGGATGTTCGGAAAAATAGAAAATATTTTTTCTCTCTTGAAAGTCATCCATTTCCCTTTTACTCTCTTATAACTTGGATTTTCTCCAATCGTAAATAACATGTATTAATATAAAAATAGATAAATATATATATATATCTGTTGAAAACAAAATTATGAAAAAAAAGAATACAAAAAAAAAAAAAAAAGAAAAGGAAAGAGAAAGAAAGATATCTTGTAATTCTCAATCCTTTGTAATCTTTATTTTCTTTTCATTTGTTCGCTAAAAATTCTCTTGTATTGTAGTGGTGTTTTACTATAAAATTAAAAAAAAAAATATATATATATATATGTAATTATTTAAAGCTATAATAATATATTTCCCTACATTTTCTCTCTCTCTCTCTCTCTCTCATTCATCCCTTTATTTTTCTGACGTACATATATAAATGTCTGAAAATACATATGATATATAAACTCAAATATATCGAATATAAACAGATAAAGAGCTGTAGCCGATTTAGTAAGCTCTATTGATTCATTCTCGGTTTGCGCTAGCTTTTCTCCAGATTACGTTCGTTCGTATTCCTTCGCGGCGCTCCTCGCGGTAGCAGCCCTACGCGCAACCGTTCGCGCCACCCCTCGAACGGCACCCCTACCACGACGACTTGCCCGGTTCTGTCCACCCCCATGGCAATCCCCGCTCAATAGATATATATCTCCTTCTCTTTCTCTCTTAGTCGCTTTATCCCCACCAAAAATTATCTACCCCGCCTATTTCATACTTTCCCTCCCTCTCTCCCTCTCTCACTCTCTCTCCCTCTCTCTCTCTCTCTCTCTCTCTCTCTCTCTCTCTCTGTCTCTCTCATTCTCTCCCTCTTTCTGTTTTATACATACAAGCAGACACGCATACAGAGATACACACGCATTCATATACTAATACCTCGATCTTTGAACTCCTATACACTCACGCCCTCTTCGAATATTTTCCAAAGATTCTCTCTCTCTTTCTTTCTCTTTTACTCTATCTCCGTCTTATTTTCTCTATCTTTCTTTCTCCTTCTGTATTTTACTGCCTTTCTTTTCCTTTTTATTATCCTTTTCTCTCTTTCTCTCTCTCTCTCTCTCTCTCTTTCTCTCTGTCTTTTTCCTCTCTCTTTTTCTCTCAGTGTCTGTCACATTTCCCATTTCTCCACTTTATGTTTTTCATCTCCCTTCCCCGTACTATCTCGTACATGTTACATACAAACGCACATATATTCTCCTTCCTCTGAACCGTAACTTTTCTCTTTCTCTCCCCCCTCCCTCCCTCTCTCTCTCTCTCTTTCTCTCTGTCTCCCTCTCGCTCACACACTTTCTCTCTCTCTCTCTCCCTCTCTCTCTCTCTCTCGCGCTTTGCTATTCCGTCGATTCACCCCACCACTGCACTTACCGAAGCTCCACGGTTTCGCTGTGCCGAGCTATCTCCGTTGCTCCCCATGGCAGTCGCTCGACAGCCACCCTCTCAACACGCTCTACTCTAGCCAGTCTTGATTAGGCTTACGGTAACGTGGCAACAACGAGAATCACTGGAAACCGATCATCTCGTTTTCGCGGATAATTTACTTCCGGTGTGTGCTTACTCTCTCTCTTTCTCTCTCTCTCTTACTCGCTCAATCTCCTTCTATCTCTCTCTCTCTCTCGCGTGCGCGCTTTTTCTCTCTCTCTCTTTCTCTCTCTCTATCATTTGTTTTCATTTTTTAGTTCAAAACTGTTCCTTTTTCTTTTCATTTTTATTCTCTCTCTCTCTCTCTCTCTCTCTCTCTCTCTCTCTCTCTCTCTCTCTCTTTCTCTGTCTCTTTTTTCTCGCCTTTTTTCTTTCTTCTTACTTGTCGGTGGTAAATTGGCATCGTCTAAAACGTGCCACGCACGGTGTCTCGACTCGTAATCCTACGGCGGACCAAAACAAGGTACGATCCATTTAAACGTTGTCTGATCAATCGTGGAATATATTCCTACTTACCAATGTCCGACCGAAATAATGGACTCCTACTACTGATATTACTTAATCGGTCAAACAAAGCCAATTGAAAATGAACTTTTCTCTCTGCAATAAAATCAATTATTCGTATTACATATTATAGTTCAGTCTTATTTTCATGCTGGATAATAAATGAAGAAACGGAAAAAGAAAGGGAAAAAGAAAAAAAAAAAGAAAAAAACAAAAGGAAAAAAGAAATAAAGGAAAAGAAAAGAGAGAAAGAAAATGATAAAAATAAAAGGAAAGGGGGAAAAATGGAACAAAGAAAACAAAAGTGAAAATGATTCCTTCATAGAAATAAATTCTAAAATATTATTAAAGTGATCGATCACTATCGAAACAATTTGGTTTCATTTTTCTCATCGTAATAAAACGAAAATAAATTCTGATCGATCGTTTCTCAAAACTAAGGATAAATATAATTTTAGACAAACGTTATTTATACATTATCTATCGTCGATCGTCATCGATTTTTAACCGTACTCTAATCACGTTTCCGACGAATTTCCTGCTGCATTTATCCACCACTGCCGGTCATGTCGATCCACGGATAAACCAACACAAACGCCTTGAGAAATGCTTCCTCTCTGGTTAATTCGTGTCTTCCTGAAACTAATCGAGCTCTCGAACAACGAACAACGCTTTTTCGTTATTCGTAAATCTATAAAATCCTCCGATGATACTTCTTTTTTCATTTTTCTTTTTTTTCTTTGCTCTTTTCTTTTTCCTTTTGCTTTCTTTTTCGAACAATTAGATCAAAATCGATTTTTCTTATATTAATTGTTTCCTCTTACTTTGTTTTCTCTCTCTCTCTCTCTTTCTCTATCTATTTCTTTCTGTCTTTCTCTCTCTCTCTCTCTCTCTCTCTCTCTCTCTCTGTCTGTCTGCCTGTCTCTGTCTTTGTTACGTTCCTGTCTTTCTATCTTGTTTCTCTGTCCACGTGGGTTGCATCTTTTGATAGGGTAAACACGATGACAGAACGAAGCAAGCGTTTCTGGTTGGTCGAGAAGGGAAATCCGATAAAGGGCGTGGTCACATCAAAACTCGAATGACGATTTTTCGAAAACCTTTTCTCAACTGTTTGTGAACGTCCTCTATGCCGAAAGGAAGAATTTTCATGAAACTAGTCAACGTTTACCTTCGGCAATTACGACTTATACAGGGTGTCTTCGTACGACTGAACAACTTCTTTTTTTCTTTCCTTTTTTTTTTCTTTTTATTATTTTTTTTTTTTTAATTATTTGAAAGAAAAAAACAAATGCAGAAGGACATAAATGATTCAAGGTTTTTTGATCAAAGGGAATCATTTTTGCCAGGACTTCAAAACTATTCATGAATTACTTTTAATGAATCAATATATATGTACATTGATATATATATATATATATTTTTTTTTTTTTTCTTAAAATACATTATAAAAAGATGAATTCAATCGTATGAATTTATTCATTATCAGATCGATCTTGAACGATGAAAAATGTGACATTTAGTAAAAATAATACAAAGCAAAATAAAAACAACGACAACGACAACAACAACAACAACAACAACAACAACAACAACAACAACAACAACAAGAAAATCTTTGCAATATAATTAAAACAGTTTCTTATTAGAATTGATATTTCAGAAGATATCTCGACGAGATGTTTCATTAAGTATATAATTACAAAATATATAATATTAAAATACGTCGCAGTATTGGAATACGTCTTATTACAAACAACGAATTTACATTAATAATAAAAATGTTTCCGATTATAAAAAGAAGTTAATTTTTTTTTCTTTCTTTTTCTTTTTTTTGTTTTTTTTTTTTCTTTTACTTTCGCATTATCAAAAACAACTGAAGACACTTCAAATTATTTAAATTTATACGAGACACCCTGTATGCATGCAATACATATATTTATGTGCATACATACACATCTATATACAATACGTAGATATACGTATATGCTAATAACAATCGATGGATACCCGGGCGATATCCACGTTACATATATATATATATATATTGTTCATAAAAATTTTAATTGGGACATAACATACGTTGAATATTATAACAAGGATCAATCGCATGCCACGTAATATAGTTAATTGCTCGGATCGTTGCGGAAGGCCGTGGGATACGCTTCGAGATCGTTTCACGTGCCAAGTCGTAAAATTTCTTCTCTCGATCCATCTTACCACCCCATCCCTTTTCTTCCCAACCTACCCTCATCGCCAACCTCAACCTCTCCCCAACCTCTCCCCATCCTCATTCTCAAACCCTAGTAAGAAACTCGGTATCCTTCGTAAGAAATAAAACGATTTAAACTTAGCATTGTTAATGTGTGTGTGTGTGTGTATGTATGGATGGGTGGGTGATAGGTAGATATATGTGTGTATTTTCCCAATACACTATGTAGTTATGTATATTGTATATAGAGATATATTGTATATAATATATAGAGATATCTATATATATATATATATATATATATATATATATATATATATATATAGAGTATTCGTTTCAATTCGTAAGCATTCGTTTTGATCGAATGAAGAAAATTTGCTTTGGAAAGAAGATTTCCTTTTTATCTATGCATTTTTCCAAGAATAAATTTATTTTATATATTCTGAACATAAAATATGCAGTTAAATGTATCGGCTCTTACAGAAATAAATAAATGAAAGCTTTAATACATGTACGTATATATGTATGTATGTATATATATATTTATAAAAGAATTTTTTTTGTTTTCTTTTCTTTTGTTTTAAATTTATATAACGATTATGTAAATTATCTCTCTTCTTTTTTCCTTTTTTTTTTTGATTAAATTAATAAAACGTAAACTATGTGAGTTATATTTTTAAAATTTATAAAATAATTATATAAGTAGATTATATAAGTTATATATATGTATATATATATATATATAATTTTTTATTAAATTTATAAAACATTAACGTAAATAATTTTTGTATTATATCTTTTCTTAATTCTTTTTTTAATTAATTACTTTTCTTGTGTTACTTATCAAGAAAACTTTGCCAACATAATCCATATCTTATTTCTTATCATATACCTATTATAAAACTATTTATATATGTATGTATGTGTACAGTTATACTATAAAAAAGTATAAAATGGTCTTTTAAAGTATTTCTATAAATTAACGATACCCACCAAGTTGTCCGAGGTCGACCTTAAAAGCTCGAGGGACGAAAAGAGAAAGATTTTCAGGGATGAAAGCCAAGAATGCATTGGATGTAGGTAACGGAGAGTTTTGAGGGGGAGGAGGGAAAAAGAAAAGAAAAGAAAAAAAGAATAAGCAAAATGTTAGAGCAAGTAAATAAAGCAAGAAGATCTTACGTGAAATCGTCTTTAACGAGATTTAAACGTAAAAATTGTAAATGTTATTTCTCCAACTATCACGAATATCCTCTAAATTAGAAAGACATAAGTACTTTTGTCACTTTATATTCGTAATAAAAAAAAAATTTTTGTCACTTTAAATTCGAATTAAAAAAAAAAAAAAAAAAAAAAAAAAAAAAAAAAAAAAAAAAAAAAAAAGATTTATTATTATAAAAAAAAAAAAGAAAAAAAAGAAAAGAAGGAAAACAGGAAAGACAAAAGAAGAATATTCAAGTGTTGTATAATTTCTTTCGATTTTTAAATATAAAATATTAATGAAGAAAAAAATATTCATAATTTCTTTATATATATTTTTTTTTTCTTTTTCGATTATATGCTGATTTTTCATTTATATATATGTGCATGTATGTATGTTTGTGTGTGTGTGTTTGTGTTTGTATGTGTATGAAAATTATGCAAAAATGAAAGAAATATTTTCACTTTACTACGAAAAATCACCAGATGAAATTTTTCTTTTGAGTAAAGGAAAAATCGATAGAATCCAAGCAAGAAGAAGAAGAAGGAGAAGACGAAGACGAAGACGAAGAAGAAGAAGAAGACATAAAATGAGAAAACGAAAAAGAAATAAGAAAAAGAAAGTGAGGAAAGTAATCTTCAGTAAAAAGACACGGATACTTTATTTCTCCTCTCTCTCTCTCTCTCTCTCTCTCTCTCTCTCTCTCTCTCTCTCTCTCTCTCTCTCTCTCTCTCTCTCTCTCTCTCTCTTTCTCTCTGCCTCTCCCTTTCACTCTAGATTCTACCCTCCATAGAGTATCGTCAATGTGGGTAGTATTTTGACGAGTGAAAAAGTAGAAAGGTTGGAGTATAGTACTCGAGCGTGTAGAGAAAAAAAGAAAGAAAGAAAGAAAAAAAAATGAATAAAACAGAAAACTGTTATAAAAACAAAACATTCAAAGACAACAATGGTATTTGGTCTATCACAGTAAACCAAGAACAAAACTGGTTCTATGCAGTTGTAAAAGTCACAATGGACTCCAGTATATACATGTATACTACACTTAAATACTGATAAAAAATATCTCATGTATTATCGCACGTGTACTTGTATATACCGACATACATAGAAAACATATATGTTTAAGTCGAAACATAAGTAACTTGTTGCGTACACTTATTCAAAGACATCCATAAACGAAATGTTTTTTACAAAGCAATAACAAAAGCAAGTATTACGTATAAGTAAAGTCCTGAAACTGAGGATTAAATCTTCGGCCCTCTGGCTATGATGTCAAAGTAACCATGAGATTCTCTTAAGAGAAAAAGATAAAGAGAGAGAGAGAGAGAGAGAGAGAGTGAGAGTGAGAGTGGGGTGGGCAGGTGAGGGGGATGGGAAAGAAAGGGAGAAAGAGGACTTAAGTGGAGGACTTACGTCACGTGACCTATCCTTATGACAAACGATGAATTCACTCAAGCTTTCTAAGAGCTAGAAAAACATCGTGAATATGCTTTATTTAAAAATAAAATCAACGAGGAAGGATAAATTTATGAATAAGGGAATTAATTCTTAATTCATAAGGATCGTTCTAATTTTTCAATCTAAATGAAATATATAATAAATAATGAATAATTTATGAATTAAATCGTTTTAACAAAAGAAATGGAAATTATCGTTATCTCGTATAAATTATCATTATGATTTTATTCTGATTTTAAATAATAACAAATTTAATTGTCATACTGTACGTCATAATGTACTTTTGGTATATTATATGTTATTCGTATTATGTGTTACAATAGAAATGAATTTATTAATGTTTCAATAGATTATAAAAAAAAAAAAAAAGAAAAAGAATAGAAAAAGAGAAAAAAAGGAAGAAAGAAAAAGGAAAAAAGAAAAATAAAAATGTCTAAAGATATCACGTCGAACAGGAAAGAAAATTGAATCAGGCGCTTATAAAGATATGTCGTGAAAATGTCTTTAAACGAAATCGTCGTCATGGATCTCGTAAATCTCATGAGATTTGCGAAATTACGTTTTATACGTGCGCGAGTGTATGTATGTGTGTGTGTATTTATATATATATATATATATATATATATATATATATATATATATATATATATATATATATATATAGAAAAAGAGAGATAGAAAGAGAAGCTTTAAATTTTTACAACGATTATATATTCTTACCAAGAAAGAATTTAATCGTCCATGAAAAATTGTTATTCTCGATAATACATACATGAATATTACTTAGAACTTTGCTCACATTAATTTTTCAAGCCATGTTAATGACGAAGCATTTATTATTAAGCTTAATGAATAGCTCATTTTTGTAACACACCGTGAAAATAAAGCGTATTCAAGTGTTAAGAGGAATTATGTCGATTAAAAAAAAATGGTTAAAAAATTTGTTAAAGACTTCAAAAGTGAATTATATTAAACGCCATTATATTAAATATAATAGTACACGTATATGTATATGTATATAAATACAATGAATTGACACTATACAAATACAAAGCATTGATACTGTATATTAATATAAATATGTACATATACACATATGTATAGTCTATATTTAAAACTATTTATTGTTAATCCAGTTACCAACGACAGTATGAGAAAACATTTGTAAAGCTTCATATCCTTTTGTTTGGAGGATGCATTTATAAACGTTCACCTCGATGCAAATACTTTTCTCAGTAGAACAGAATTTCAATAAACTACTATATTGAATTTTACTATGAATTAATGTAGAGGATGTCGAAACGAATGTAACATTATTTCTTATGTCAGTTGAAACAATAATGTCTTCATTTGATCATTTACATCGACATTAATATGCGTAAAATATAAATTTATACAACTCCTGAATGTATGCAACCGTTTATACATTCGTGTACATTATTCATATATGCAATCCGTATAAATTCTTATGTATCAATGATTGCATACGTAAATGATGCAAGTATACTTTATAGAAAATATTTTATATATATATATATATATATATATGTATGTATGCATGTATGTATGTATGCATGTATGTATGTATGTATGTATGTATGTATGTATGTATGTATATAGATATACGTAAATCAATATAACTTTTACGATGTTTCAGTTCGATCAGATCGTGTTCTAAGAAGAAGATGCACTTCGTTCGTACATAAGGAAGGAGATGCACATGACTTACCAACTTTTTGACACTTCGAGGTAAAAGGAGTTTCTAAACGATTAAAAACTTTTCATTAAAATTCGTCTTTCACTAATTAACGTAAAACACTTCTCGTAATGGAAATCTTTTATTTCCTACCGTAAGAATACAAATAACTCTTTTTCCCGATCTATCCATTTGATAATAATACCTTCGTCATTCTTTCACCGTCTTAACGTCGAAATAATCCTCCTAAAAGTTTTTATATTTAAGTATAAAATGTTCCAACGAAAACAACGAAGTGTGATTATGTTAAAGAATATAAAAAGAAAAATCATCTATAAATACTTTCGGAAATTTTTTATTTCGTTCGAAAAAGTTTGTTAAATTAATCATTGGATTAATTGAAATGTTTCACGAAGAAATAATGGTTATTGATCCTATTTTTTTTCTTTTTTTTTTTGTCCTCATTAGGTGACAAACGTGAATTGAAGGAAGGAAGGAAAGAAGAAAGGAAGGAAGGAAGGAAGGAAGGAAGGAAAGAAGGAAGGAAGGAAGGAAGGAAGGAAGGAAGGAAGGAAGAAAAGGAAAAAGACAGAAAATGCCGGTCGGTGGACGTGTTGCTGGCAAAGTTGGGATTTATAGTTCCCATTACAATGGTAATGGTGTGGATATCATGGCATTAGGTATAGATATTCTATAGAGCGGAGTATGAAATTGAGGAGAAAGGAAAATGTTGGATTTTGTTCTCTTTTTTCTCTCTTTCTCTCTTCACATCTATTTTTATTTCTCTCTGACTAATTTTGATGATTTTACTCTTGACTTACCAAAAGACGATCTCAAAGATATGTAAATAATTCATTAAATATATATATATGTATGTATATGTATATATAACTTAACGATTTTTGTATAAGTATATTATTTACTCGAATGTATTGCATATATATTACAAATAATTTCCAAAACATTTCAAATAAATTTTAAAATGTGTACGAGGTAAAAACGGGGGTAAAAAAAGTTGTCAAATATAAAAGTCTATAAGTGATTCGTATTTCCAGTTGAATGTGATATCGAAATTGGAAAGTAATATTGTAAAGTTATATTCCAAGATATTCCTGCGCGACAATTTTTCTTTAAACGAAGTTTCAAGAAATTCATCGATATCATTAAAAAAAAAAAAAAAAAAAATGAACTTTCGAATTTGATTTTAAGTAAAGTTCTTTTTAAATGTCAAACTCGAAAATTTCATATTACTTTAATATTCCTTCAATAGATATTTCAAATTTCCTATAAAACAATTAAAAAAGAACAAAATTTCCCATTTAATCTCCTCTATTTCATTAAACCTTCAGAATGGAATCCGTGTCTAAGAGAATAAGTTTTATTGTTAAGAATATAATATATAAATATAAATAAATATATATATATATATTATATTTTTTTAACAATTAAATACATAATACATTAGAAATATAATATAATAATACAATATATTTCTTTTCTTATGTATGTATCTATATATCTATATAAATTCTTATATATATATATATATATATATAATTGTGTTACTTCCATTAAAAAAAAAAATATTTTTTCATTGGTTATAGGTCATCAATTTACATCGTTCGATTTCTGTATATGCATGTAGAATATAAATTTCTGCAACGCCTGAATATATGCAACTGGTTGATATACCTTGTCTTCATACATATTGCATAAATTCAGGCGGATCTATTTTTTACAGAAAATGTTTCCTTTTCATTTTTTATTTTCCATTGTATTAATCAACTTTTCGTTAATACAACATATATTTCGTTGACATAATATTCGTAAATTATTTTTTTCATCAATATATGTATATTTTTTTTTGCTAAAAGAAAAAAAAAAAAAAAAGAAAAAAAGAAAATTCGTAGCGGAATAATTATTTCAAAATTGCGATGTTAGAAATATTCCATAATTGATTTCAGGTAAAGGTTACAGTGGTATTAACGAAGAGATCATATGGATCAGTATCGGCATGGGTATAACGATAGCCGTGTTGATAACGATAGCACTTTGCTATATAGCACGTGAAAAGTGTCGTAAACGTCACGAGGGTTACTATTCCTCCTGACACACGTTACCACCGCCCTCTTGGGCGACTTGCTCAACTTTCACACCAACAACCCCTAGGGTTTACTTCAGCCCCACAATCTCGAAGGACAAGCCACGAGCTTATTACATCACCGTATAAGTGGAATGTCAAATCGATGGTGATCCCTTCAAAGTGAGTGACTATATTTCTACCTGTTTTTCTTATCGTTTCTTTTGCCTCCTAATATTCATGACGTCAAAATCTGTAGATATGAATTGTTAAATAAATGTTCTTTCTCGATATTTCCAAAAAAAAAAAAAGAAAAAAAAGAAGAAAAAAAAAATCTATTTAGCTTTCTAATGCATTTGTTCAAACAATTATTATAATATATTAATGTTCGATCGTACATTTCTGTAAAAGATAATTACTGTATATTTTTTATTATACTTTCTCTTTTTTAAACGAATTTCTAAACGAATTGTTACGCCTTAAAGGGTTAACTATATTATTACAAATTTAATCTCGTAAAAAAAATTTTGAATCTGACTGAAAGAAACATCTTTCGTTCGTATTTCTTTTTTTTTTTTTTTCCTTTTTTCTTTTCCCCCCTTAAGAAGAAATTAGGACGAATTAAAGGGGCATTTGAGAAACGTAGATTTTTTTTTTTCTTTTCTTTGAAGAAAGAAATAATTACAAAAGAAAAAAGAAATAATAATAATAATAATATTCTATCCAAACGATGTAACTCGCAGTGGATTTTTTTAAGATAAACTAGAAATCTCGTAGAAAGGAGATTTTGATGGATCCATAAATCACAGAGGCAAAGTTGGCTGCTTTGCATTAAAGTCGATCGTGATACGCATGCAAATTTTCGTTCAAGCCTGCGCATTTTTGTCTGCTTTATTTCCTTTTTTCATGTCTCTCTCTCTCTCTCTCTCTCTCCTTCCTCTCCCCCTTTCTGCCTATTTCTCTCTCTCTCTTTTTCTCTTTCTATTTTCCAGTAACGTACGAAGAAATCGAGTTTGCGTCGAGGAGAGAAATTCAACAGAGTGCTGCTCCAATATACATACCTACGTTTTAAAGCTTTAAGTGAACGTTCTCGACGAAAAAAAAAAAAAAGGAAGAGAGAGAGAGAGAGAGAAAAGAAAAAAAAAAGAAAAGAAGAAAT
Source organism: Vespa mandarinia (assembly GCF_050613455.1). NCBI lineage: Eukaryota > Metazoa > Arthropoda > Insecta > Hymenoptera > Vespidae > Vespa > Vespa mandarinia. The sequence goes on along the minus strand of NC_140821.1, from coordinate 1,409,646 downwards.
AAATAAATAAATAAATAAATAAATTGAATAAATAACTAAATAAAAGAGACAAACAACTAAAAACGAAGTTAAGCTCTCCCACTGTGATGACAAGGATCGAGAAGACATTAGTGTAAATAGTATAATAATAGAATGCATTTAAAAAAAAAGAAAAAGAAAAAAAGAAAAGAAAGAAAGAAAGAAAGGGAAAAAACTCTTCTTCCTTCAACCTTTGAGATACGATCGTTTTACTCTTTATCAACTGTGTTTCAAGGAACAAACAAACAAACAAACAAACAAACAAGCAAAGAATATATGAAATTCTAAAACACGAACGCAAAGAAAGATGATTAGATGTCGTCTTTGACAAATCCTTCTTCCAATCGATTTTACGTACCATCTGTGACAAAAATTAATGAAAGTCTTTGATCAAAGTGTTCTCTCGAGTAGTAAAATAAAAACGTAAAAAAACATAAAAAGAAAAAAAAAAAAAAAAAAAAGGAGAAAAAAGAAAAAATAAACAAATAAAAGGAAAACAGAAACAAATGAAACAAGCGAGAAAACGAGCTAAATTAGCGACGAGATGTCGAAGAGATTAGATATTATTAGAAATTTTTCGATTTTACGATTGTTCGAAGACAATGGAATAGGCCGAGAGCAAAAACAAATTGATTTTCAAGTTTTCTATTTACTTTCTACGGTTTTTCTTTTTTTTCTTTTTTTTTTTTTTGTTCTCTCTTTCATTAACTGAAAAAAAAATTATACATGTAGATAATATTCCCTTGAAACTTTGAACGAAGCTTTCTCTTTCGCCTTTCGTCTCTTTCTCTCTTTCTCCTCTATTGTCTTCTATTTAACTGTGAAAAATATATATTTGAAAAAAAATGCGATATAAACGCACGTACTGATCGTAAGAATTTTGACCAAAAACTCTAGTGGATATATATATATATACATATATATATATATATATATATATATATATATATATATATATATATTATATACTATGTAAAGCGTACATACATACATTATATATTACATACCTATTCGTAAATCGTTATTATTAATAATTAATCCATCGATCATATAGATTTAGAATAAGAATAATAATAATAATAATAATAATAATAATAATAATAATAATAATAATAATAATAACAATAATAATAAAATGAAGAAGAACGGGTATTTAGCATTAGATAGTTTACATATTTAATACGAGAAAATAGTTATATATATATATATATATATATATATATATATATATATATATATGTATATATAAATTGTTCCTTAGACGAGAAGACAAGAAAAATATGGAAATCATTGTAATGGACGTATAGAAAATGAAGATTATGATGTTCCTCGATTACGAGAATTATTTTTCATCGTACCAGAGACGTTCATTGTTATTTTATAATTAATAATTTTTCTTTTTTTTTTTTCTTTTTTTTGCTTTTTTTCCTTGATTTCTTTTACAAACTTGAACGTTCGTTAAATGAAAAACGATTTTACGAACACGATCGTTCGACGAATACATACATATACTTAAAATAATGTAATACTATCGGAAATTCATTAATTAATTTATATAATGAATAATTTTGGATGCAATCAATTAAATAATTTATTTCTCAATGAATAATTAATAATTAATTGAAATTAAATCGGCCAATGAAATCGAAACGTATCAATATTGCCATATCGTCCGGGGGAAAAAAAAAAGAAAAAAGAAAAAAGAAAAAAAAAAGAAAAAAGAAGAAGAACAAAGAGAAAAAAGAAAAGAAAAGAAAAAGAAAGGAAAAGAAATATTAAAAATGAATATCTATTGAAATGGACGGTTTCTCGGTAGCACGCAATTGCAATTCCTATCAGAAATTAATCCGATCGATGATCACTTGCTGGTCCATTAAAGCTTGTAATAATAAATATGTCAAGGACTATATATGCGAACGATCGTAGTCGAATGAATCCGATGCCAACAAACGTTAAAATTCTGCCACTATTATACTTTACTACTTCTTCTATATGTATTATATACATACGTGTGTTCGAAAAAGAAAGAAAAAAAAAAGAAAAAAAAAAAAAAAAAAGAGAAAAAAATGGACAAAAAAAGGAAGACAAAGATAGAAAGAAAAATGGAAACGTTCAGTCGCAACAAAAATCTTTCCTTCTCTAATAAGATCCATCGTTATCGTTGTATACACATCACAGGGTTAGGAATTTACCAATTTCGGGTTTAACGGTTCGATATTGCAACGTCTACTATTACTTACTACTACTACTACTACTACTACTAGTACTAGTACTACTATTAATATTACTACTATTACTACTACTATTATTACTACTACTAATACTACTACTATTGCAATGACCAACTTGACAGATCGTTCTATGTATTATTATGATAGATCATTTCTCTTGATGCATTTATAACGAATAAAAAAATTGAAAACTCTACTAATGGAAAGATAAATTTATGTATCTTTCTCTTTATCTCTTTATATATATATATATATATATATATATATATATATATAAGATGGTCGATTTAAACTGTTACAGAATGTTTATATCGAAATCGTGATAAATGGCAAATTGAATTCAATAGTTAAAAGATAACTATATTTAGTAACTAACTTTATTTATATTTAATCATGAATAAAAAGAAAAGCAGAAAGATAATGACAATACTTAAATCTAAATTTGTAATCAATTTTTTATAGAAACACGTTTTGTAACACTTCATGTGTACCACCCGATATAATGCATTTATTAAAAGATAATCCATATATAAATTTTTACGAAATATTTATATATCCAAATCGTCAATAAATAATATCGATTTAACATAAATCAAATTAATTCATAACTAAATCTATCAATTATTTTTGCTTACATTTGACCATCATCAATCAATCTTTTTATGTCGTTTAAGGTATTAAAAACAAAATAAAACAAAAAAGAAAGAATGAAAAAAGATTTTACACCTTTAATGATTTCTATAGAAATAAATTTGTTGACACTTCATGACGGGCTATCCAGTATGATAATATATAAACATGTATACACATATTTATGCAAGCTGGTCCACATAAACTGTTACGAAATAATTATAACCAAATCGTAATAAATAATATCGATTTAATATAAATCAAATTGGAGAGTAACATTATTTTTTTAATTATTTTTATTTACATTTAATTACATTAAAAAAGAAAAGAAAAGAAAAAAAAAAGAAAAGAAAAAAAAGAAGAACATAAATATTTGTAATAGTTTAGATAAATATAATTTATAACACTTTATATGAACCACCCTATATAATACATATATATACATTGATATATATATATATATATGATATCATTCTCTTCAACTAAACTAACTTCATAGTATGTTTTTATATTGGGATAATGGATAACAGTGTGACGTTTCTACTTTACTCAGTTGAGTAAATTGAAAACGCTGTATACTGTTTTTTCAAGGTAGGTATATATAGTATACATATCTCGTTATGTACATATAGAGCCATATTAATTTTCTCTCTCTCTCTCTCTCTCTCTCCCCTCTCTCTCTCTCTCTTTCTCTCTCTCTCTCTCTTTCTCTCTCTCTCTCTCTCTATGATACAAGTTTTTGTACAAATTTGTACAGATTTATTAATTTTAAATCATCGTTTCAGAATAATTGATAATAATTATTATTGTGATGCAATATAAGACGTGGTGAGTGACAAACGATATCCTTTCATATCCATTTAATAATATCTAATACAGATCTTAATTCGTTAGAAATTAGTACCTATCCTCCTTGTATACTCGATAAGTTTTCATTCATAATCAGGAACTTCGCATTTTTAAATAAAAAAATTAAAGTAAAAAAAAAAAAAAGAAGAAAAAAAAAATAACAATAATAATAATAATAATAATAATAATAATAATAATAATAATAATAAAATGAAATGTAAAAGTCGAGCTGCCTACATTGACTTCTCGATTTTTTTTTAACGCATCATCACCCGTTTATTAATTCAACGATCAATCTTAATAAAGAAATATGTGAACTAGAATAATGAAAAGAGAAAATGTTCTATTTATGTATAAAAATATTAATAATAATAATTTTTGTGTGTGTGTATGTATGTATGTATGTATGTATATATATAATCTTTTTTATGTAGAAAGAGAAAGAACATTTGGCTTTTATCATTATATAATTCTTTTTTTTTTTCTTTTCCTTTTTTTTTTTTTTTTTTTTAAATTTTATAAAATATTTTTAAGATAATAATAATAATCATATTAAAATTTTTTTTTTTAAGGAAAATTCTATCCTCGTAATAATAATTTACTTTCTTATTGTAGATCGTAAAAAAAAAAAAAAAAAGAAAAAAAAAAAAGAATAAAATCAATGGATACACAAGAAAACGGGAAGACTTAAATTCAATGCACACGTATTTCCACACTTTCGTTATGAACTCTGACTTTCTTACACACGTTTCTTTTTTTCTCCCCTTCCTTCCCCCACTCTCTCTCTAATTCTCTCTCTCTTCCAAATATTTTTTATTTCTTATATATTAATTATCAACCTTTACATACACACAAGTACGTACATGCATGCAAATTATAACAATAAGAGAGTACCCATCAGACCAACACACACATATATACATTGCAGACGTGATAAAGAAAAAAAAAATATTGTGTGTGTGTGTGTGTTCTTATAATTTTTATATCGACACTGCAAAATGTAGGCAAAGTTCTTTTTTTTGTTTTTTTTTTCGTCAATATACATATCATCCACGAATACTATTATTATATTAAAATGACAGTGAGTATAATCCTGATTGACAATCCCAATAATAATCGGGAATTAGAAAAATATAAAAAAAAAAAAAATACAAAAAAAAATACAAAAAAAATAGTCGCAACTTAAATTAAATGTTAAATGCTTTCGAATTTTTGGTTATTTTTTTTTTTTTTTTTTTTTTTTTTTAAATGTTTAAACTAACAATGTATATACCCTCTTTCTAACGCGAAACGATCAATTGTTTATATGTATGTAATAAAAGTCATTCATTTTTCCTTTCTCTCTTCTATATTATATATATATAATTATAGATATGTGTGTATATATATATATATATATATATATATATATATATATATATATATATATATATACACATCAAAGTTAATCGAAATAACGACAATTTATTATTTTTTTTTACTTGTTTTATTATTTTTTTTTTTTTTTTAATTTTCTTTTGTTGTTTTGTTTTGTTTTATTTTATTCTATTTTATTTATTTTTTTTGTTTCTTTTGTTCCTTTTTTCCAAGTAGCCCTCCTCCATATTTTCCTTAAGCTCGGCGATTACTTATAATACTTAAAGTAAGTACACAGTACGATTCGTGAACTTACACAATCAGTTCATTTTCAGAATGTTCATCCTCGGTCGATTACTATTGTTCAGATAGATTCCCTCGGACGTAATATTAAAAACGCATACTAAGCAATATTATATGACAATTGTCAAAAAAAAAAAAAAAAAGAGAACATAAATAAAAATTTTAATCTTATAAACGAACGTCCCTTGTTTCTTTTCCCTGCTATTTATGATAATAATAGAGGACGGTCGTCCTGCACCATTTGTTTCTTTTTGTTTTATTTTATTTTTATTTTGTTCCTCCCACCGCTCACTCTATATATATATATATATATATATATATATATATATATATATATATATATCTCGACAGTTTATTATTATTTTTATTTACTTACTAGGCTCTTTCTTTCTTTGTTCCTATCTCTTTCTCTATCTTCTTATCATTTGTATCATTCATATTAGATAAAAATATATTCTTGGTAGAATCGCTTTAACATGAAATTTCCGCAATATTTATCGAGAGATGAATCTTTTAATCTCTTCATATATTTTCATATATATATATATATATATATATATATATATATATATATATATATGTATATATGTATATATATATATGTATGTATATATATATATATATATATACACATAAAAACGATAAAAACAAATCGAACCTGTTTACTATCGGAAGACAATAACAAAAGACACTACAAAGCTTATAACTTTCGTCATACAAGGACTTTCACAACTCGTTTCTTCGTTAATGATAATAATTTTTTTAAAATAAAAAAAAAATAAAAAAAAAAAATTATTTTACGATTACCAGATAAAACAATGTCTAATGTTTCTCGAGGTACTGTTCCATCGGACGAGGGTGGCCTTCCTTAGACATTTTCCTTTATTCGTTTTTTTCCTTTCTTTCTTTTTTTTTCTTTTCTTCTTTCTTTTATACAAATTATTCCTTACACCTCGTGCACATTTTAGCCCGACATCACGAAGCATACATTCTGTTAATTTCATGTTGATAACGTTCCTGTACAGCCTTTCTCTTAAGTTTAAACGCAGCTGTTACAAGACCCATGTCGGGTGACCATTGTTCAGGACAGAGTTTTACTGCGCCAGGTATTTCAAACTTTTGTAACTGACCTGTTACAGAAATAAAAAAAAAACGTTTAGATGCATGAACGAGATCAATACAATTAGAAAATAGTAATAATAATAATGCAACTGATTATTCTTACATTTCTTTGAATGCTCGATTAACTCTTGAAGTACTGCTCTTTCCACCAATGGATCGTCGCAAAGTTCCTCGAATGTCTTTCCAGTAATGCCAATATTGGAAGCAATCTCTTCAAGTATGTGATGATTAGGTACTACAAGTGCTACAGTATAAACCTTACTTCCATCTCCATAAACACAAATGTTTTCTACAACTGGACATGTCTTTAACTCTGCTTCGACTTTACCCAATGAAACATATTCGCCTAGTTGTAATTTGATCAAATCTTTCTTTCGATCTAGAATCAATAATTCAATATATATATATATATATAATTAATATCAATAAAAAAAAAAAAGATAAAAATAAAAGGAAAATGTTAAGCTATATCAAAATTATATTATTACCTATGATCTCCATAGAACCATCAGGATGAAATTCACCAATATCACCTGTTCTGAACCATTGTCTACCATTTTCCTGGAAGAAATCCTCTTTTGTTTTCTCAGCTAACTTATAATATCCAATCGAGACGTTGTCACCTCCAATAACGATCTCACCCCTTGGATTTGGTAAATTTGTTACTCGATAACCAGCTTCTTCCCAATTCTCAAGACGAATATCACAAGCTGTTGTTGGAGCTCCAGCTCTTCCAATACTTCTATCATATGCTACCAAAAAAAAAGAAAAAAAAATAAATAAATGAATAAATACATTATATAAATAATGAGAAAAGTAAACTTATATGTATATTTGTTCAAAAACGTGTCACAAGGAAAGATATAAAAATACGTACTATCCATGACAGTAGCACAGGAACAAGTTTCCGTAAGACCATATCCCTGAGTAACGGTGACACAAAGACACAATTTTACTTGAGTATGAGTCTCAGGACTCAAAGGTGCACCACCAGAGAGAATAAGTCTCAATCGACCACCAAGAATCTGCTTGGCTGCACCAAAGATGTATTTGTCGAATAAAGGAGTATCATATCCACGTTTTGTCCATTTTAATTTATAATGATAAGCAAAATTAAAGATGGCTAATTTGAAAGGTCCAGATTTTTTCACTTTCTCATTTATACCTTTAGATATCCTATCTAGAATAAGCTAAAATCAATAATAATTGTTCTATAATAATTTAATAATCACTGCTCTTTAAAAATAATAATAATAATAATAAAATATAGTAATCATTTTTTTCTATACAATGATCTAATATAAATATTAAAAAAATGAAATATTTTACCGGCACTGCAGTCAAACAAGTAGGATGAAGAACAGAAGCATCACCCTTGGAACCTCGTTGAATCTTGCTACTCGAATCAATCATTGTAAGAGGTGAACTATAACCAATAGGTACGCCAGTAAGTAAGCATACACTTTCAGCAAGAAGTTCGAAAACATGAGCGAGCGGTAGGAATCCGAGAAAAACATCATCTGATTTAATTTCAACAGCATCGCAGAATGCTTTTAAGGTTGCCACAATGTTCTTGTGAGTAAGTAAGACACCTTTTGGTACACCAGTTGAACCCGATGTATACATTATAATAGCAGTGTCCTCTGCTTTTGGTGAAACTGTCACTGCTTTAGACGTGTTTCCTACTTTGATAATATCTGAGAATGGCATCAGCCGTACTCCTTCCTGATAACAAGTAAATATGTTTAGAATTTAATTAAATCTGATTAGCTAACTTCTAAGTGTTAATTCATAAGAATTAGATAGTGATGTATATAATATCTGGAGTAATTAATTATTTTTAATTACTCTCTTTGAGAATCTAATTGAGCAAAATGATTTGTTTAAAAATATAAATGGTTATACAATGTAGGTGGGTAGTAGGAGCGGTCAAAATAATTAATAGTACGTCGTACTATATTCTTATCTATAATTTATCTATCATATTACCTTATAACCATTTGTCTCAGTTGGCTTAAGTTGATCCTCCATATAAATAATATTCTTAACTTCAGGTAACACATGTAAAAGTCGTTTAAATTTCGGTAACAAATCATGGCTAGTAATAACTGTGTCAACTTCTGTCTGATTGATACCATGTGTTATAGCCTCATCTCCAAGTGTCGCGTAAATCGTTACCACCGTTAGATTTTGTTTGAAACAAGCGTGGGCCGCGATCATCCATTCTGCCCTGGTCTCCGCAAAAATTACTATATTCTTACGTAGAGTAAGACCATTCTCGACCAATCCACGACTAAAGGAAGCGGCCAATCTTTCAACATCCACGAACGATTTCCATTTGTAATCTCCCATTTTATACTAAAATGAAAATTGATTGATACATTTACATTTTTATATAAAACTTCCATAAAACATTCTAAATAATTCGAAACATATCCGAGCTAATATTTCTATTTAATTTATAATCATTTCAATCGAAAGTTCTTATGGCGTTACAAGAAATATCATCGGAAAAAAAAAATTCTCTCTAGAAATATTTAAATCAAGCTGTGATTTTATTCAATCGAATACAATTCAATCAAAACAAAAAGAAAATTTTCCCTTCTTCCTTGGATAAAAAGAGAGAGAGAGAGAGAGAGAGAGAGGGAGAAAAAATGGAATTTCACATTATTTCAAAAATAATAATATAAAACTATTTTACCTTTTTAAAGATTCTTCCGTTAGGTTGAACCTCATCCTCCTCAGCAAGGATTTGTCTGGTACCAAGACACTTTTTTTCACCATGTATCTTGCTAACCCAAAGCAAGACAGCCTCAAGCGTACAAACTTTTTCTCGTTCGAGCTTGACATGCATTGGACCGGGTGAATCAACACTTCTGTAAGTGATCGAATTTTCGCTCTTGCTGATAGGACGTGCTTTGATCCTTCTTGAGGCCTTCCTTTTTTCCCATGGCCGTTGAAGGATAAGATAGACCGGAAAGGTCAGCAGGTCGTACACGTACGATAAAGCTTTGATCGCGTTGATCGCACTGGTGATCCAGAAGCTTTCCATCTCCCTGAAAATGTAATCCATCAATTTGACTATTATTTATTTTAACATTTTTATTTCGATAATATTTAATACGTTCGAGTCTGATGATTTTTTTTTTATTAATATAAAATTCAAAAGAAAAAAAAATAAATAAATAAACAAGAAAAAGAAAAAAGAATAATTAATTTTTATCAATAACATAGTAATATAATATTATATCTTATTCTATATCAGAGCGAACGTATTAATGCTAAATAATCAAAGATATAGATGGAATAATTTAAACCAAATTTATATTTTTTTACTCTCGTAAGGTAATAAGCGGATGTTCGTAATAATGATGCATCATGCTGCGTTATCAATCGTGCATTGGATGCATAAATAAAGAAGTATAAATAAAAAAAAATATAAAGCAATATACTAATAATAATAATAATAATAATAATAATAATAATGGTGGAGATGATAATTAAGAGGTATACTTATCTATTATTATAAATGTATAGACACTAAATAAATTCAAATAGAACAAATAAAAAAAGAACTTATATAAAATTGGGCAAAAAGCCAATATATCTATGTATCTATGTATGTATGTATGTAAATAGTGACCTGATTACATATACTATATGTATATAAATGCACTATTGCTCTTCAAGGGTCGACGATATTCAAGTTTATTTTTATCCAGACTAACGGATTCCTTTGGAAGTAAGAATAAACACGGCAAACTGAGCGACGAATATATATGTTATGTTATATACATTACTCGACATGTTTCAATGATAAATATAGAAAATGATGAATGAACTTCATATCGTTTAAAGGCTAAACTAAAAAAAACGTCGACGTCAAATGTATGTATTTTTTTATTTCTTCTTTTTTCCTCTTTTTTCCTTTTCTTTTTTGTTTTTTTTTTTTTTGTTTTTTTTTCTTTTTTTTTTTTTTTTTTTTTGTTTTTTTTTTCCTTTTTTTTTCCTTTTTTTTGCTTTTTTATGATGTAAAAGAAACAAAAATAACATTCATTTGTAAACTTAATTCTCATGCAATATTTTATTTTTTCCATATTTCTTTGAACGATCTTTTCTTTTTTTAACTTTATATGTCTATATGTAATATAGACATAAATTTTGTTTACGCAATATGTTTATGTATAAAATACACAAACGCATACATACACAAATAAACACACAAATGATTCCCAATTTAATAATATTAAATATCAATTAATAAAAAATCGTTTAATTTATAAAAAAAAAATTCTTAGAAAACCTTGTTATTCAAAAGTCATTAATAATGAGAAAAAATAATGATAATTATTATGTCATTGATTCCTTTTAAATGGATATCATTAACTTGCCACAAGTTTATTGCAAAAAAAAAGAGAGAGAGAGACAGAGAGAGAGAGAGAGAGAGAGAGAGAGAGAGAGAAAAGAAGTATTAATAAGTCGCAAAAGAACATTATAAACGATATGAAGAAAAATCTCGTATAATAACTAAATATTTGGCATGAGAGAACTTTGAACGATGATTAAAATTAGGTGATATGAATTAACAAGAATGACAATTAATAAAATAAGATAAAAAAAATACAAAAAAAAAAAAAAAATGGAAAGTAAAATAAGATAAATTAAGAAAGTTAATTACGAAATTATTCAAATAAAATTTCTCAAGATACATATGTGTATATATATATATGACATACACATACATACATATATATTACGATGAAGTAAGATGAAACTAAGTTAATTCAGTGGACTTTGAACATTGTCTTTCACATGCCATGATAAACACTCTCCCTCCTCTCGTTTCTCTCTTTCTCTCTCTCTCTCTCTCTCTCTCTCACACACACACACACACAGAGCAAGGATTATAAGTATACCTTTGTATGGGTTTTATATGATAATATCAAAATATTTCTTTTTATTAAATTTATCGTATTCATACATACAAGAGAGAGAGAGAGAGAGAGAGAGAGAGAGAGAGAGAGAGAGAGAGAGAGAGAGAGAGAGAGAGAGAGAGAGAGAGAGAGAGAGAGAGAGAGAGAGAGAGAGAGAATTGAATTTCAGCATAAATCAAATTTCATAAATAATACAATTAGTTCGAATTTCGAATTGTTAATTAATCCCATGACAAATTCTACTCTATTATTTACTACTGTGTGAAAATATACATTTACATAACGTTTCGTAACTACTCGTGCAAGCTATAATTGTCGATTCTCATTTATCAACGATAATTAACGACAAAGAGAGAAAGAGACTGAAAGAGAGAGAGAGATACAGGGTGTTTCAAAGGTGAAATCAGAGGTGATATATATATATATATATATATATATATATATATATATAATATTTAACTTGGAAAAATAAGGGAGTCATATTTATGACGTTTCTTTTTATCCTTAGAACGAGTAGTATATGCTTTTAAATTTTGACGATTTATTTTTGAAACACCCTCTATACATACGTCTATATATACATATACAAGGGAATTCTCTCTCTCTCTCTCTCTCTTTCGCTCGCTTGCTCACTATCATTTTAATGCATGTGCATATGTATGCACGTATATATATAATATAATATATAATTGAGCTATAATCAATGAAATAATTTTTCTCATTCATAGTTTGAATGTGTGTCAAATTTCTACTATAAAAATGATATGTATGAAAGAAAAAATGATTAAATTTCTTCATTACGTTAAAATAAAATGAATAAAAAGCAAGGAAAAAAAGAAAAAGAAACAAAAAGAAAAAGAAAAAAGAAAAAAAGAAAAGAACGAACAAACGAACGAAATATAAATTTAATCAAAAATTGTCGTAGTATAGTTACTGATCCATATTAAAGGAAAACGTTAAAGAATGATATTATCAGAGTACGCCCAACGATTCTGATAAGAAAAGTAAATAAAAAAACGCCATGATTAAATAAGAAACGAAGGTTATTTATAATGGAAGTTTCTCAGTATATGTGTGCAAAGAGAGTAAATAATATTGAATTCTAGAAACGATGTACTCAACCCAACTTGAAATTTTATAATTTGATTTGTATATATATAAAAGAATGCATATATCTATGACTATGCAGATAAATAAAAATCTTGCTGATTCACCGATAAAACTAACGTGTAAGAATGAAAAGAAATGTTCTAACATTAGACATTAGAAATGCTAAGCCAGACGTAATGACCTACATTTTAAATATTTCAACTCGTGCAAAAAAAAAAAAAAAAAAGAATAGACGTATTCTATATGTTAAAATATTTTAAATCAAGAAAATATATATATATATATATAATTTAATTATATAATTTCTGTTATATTATATTATTAAAAATTTATCTTATATCTTTAAATATAATTATTATATAATTTTGTAGAATAATATTTCTATATAATATTATAAAATGAACCGAAATAAATTCAATTATATAATATTATATAATCGTTATGTTATAAACAATTATAGCATATAATTAATTATATAATTATATAACTATATGTATATAAGTATATGCGTGTATGTGTGTACATAAACATTTATAATGTTTATTATAATTATTATTATAATAAATTTACTAAATATTAAACAAGACAAAATAGAAAAAAAAAAAACTATACTATATAAATAAACAAGCTGACTGCGTAAACGTGCAAACGCAAGCTCTAATAAAAATTCATGCTAATTAATAAAAAGAAAAAAATTAAAAAAAGAAAAAAAAATAATAATAATATATTAAACGATCAAAACAAGCAATAATTTTCGAATAAAATATTTCTAATAAAATAAATGTGAAAGAGAAGCGTAAGATTTGAAGGAACAAAGACAAACAAAAAAAAACAAAAAAAAAAAAAAAAGAAAGAAAGAAAGAAAGAAACAAAGAAAAATAAATAAGATCAAAGTTCAATTTATAGGATACTAAACGATAATCATACTAAGCGATAATCAATTAGGAATTGTGAAAAGGGCTTTGTCAATCGTGATTGCGTGCAGCAAAATAATAGGACGTAGTGTCAACGAGTCTACATTTCTGTCTCTCTTTTAGAGTTGCTCTACAAACTCACGGTTTGTCCTCCACGATCATGGTGGCGACCCAGTTTATGCTTACTTCCGATCGATTAACTTCAGGTATTCTCTCTTATTTCTCGCTGATGCGGATTAATGGCACTGCAAGAAAAATCATTCCCAAAAAAAGGGGAAAAAAAGGGAGAGAAAAAAAGAGAGAAAAAAAAGGTGGGAAAAAAATAAAAAGACACAAAAATCAAAACGATCTGATGTTAGTCTTCGAAGAACAAACGAACAAAAATTCTCATCTCTTGCATCTTTTCTTTCTATTTTCTTTTCACTTTTTTTTTTTAGTTTCCCCCCTCCCCTACCCCCATTTTTTTCATTATCGCGCCCTCCCTACCTCCGCCTTCCTTTGCCCACTATTATTCAATGTCGCATCAATCACAATCGCTTCGTTGTTTGGTATATTAGCGACATAAGGACAAAGTTCACAATTTATTATACAGTTTAAGATGTTTTTAGATCTTTTTGTTTTTTATTTTTTATTTTTTTATATTTCGCTTATACTCTCGGCGCTCCATTCCATTTAAAAAAAAAAACAAAAAGAAAAAAGATATATATATAGAGAGAAAGAGGAGGGATAAAAATAGAGATAAATGCAGAAAAAGAGATATGGAAACTTTGATCTCTCGTTTGGACTTTGATCGAAAAATATTCATTTACGATCTCGACTATACAGACTTTCGAGATTACCAAGATAAATGCTATGTATTGATATATTTCTTCAAATCCATGATATAAAAATTAACGTTCGTTGTATGTGTGAGAAATGAACAGACAGAGTCCATGTCATCTCTATCTATTATCGATTTTACTCATTGAACCTGAAGAAACATATCAATTTGTTTCTAATGATACATGTTATATACTACGATATATATATACATATATACACAATGCAGATACGTATATGCATTTACTTATTTTGGATCTATTAAATATCAGCAACCTGTTCCGAACATGAATAGACTTTATTTTTATAAATATTAATATGATATTAAAAATATACATTTAAAATGTATTAATTAATAATCATTTTTTATGAATATTGTATACGATACTACAAATGATAAATATAAAAAGTTATATACGCGAATAGAATCAAGCAAAAAAAAAAAAAAAATAAGATTGAATTTTTAAATCTTTTCTCTGAACTTCTCGATAAGTCCACTCAAAAATTTACAATGAATCGAGTTAATATTTCCTAAGTTTCATATCAAGATCTTATCGAAAAAATTAAACACACCAAAATTTACACACGAATACAGATACTTAAGTATAAATATTTTCAAAATAAATAAAAGAGAGAGAGAGAGAGAGAAAAAAAAGAAAACAATTTCTTCATTAAGCAAGGAAACTAAATTGTAATATAAAATTTAATTAATATCTATGCACTAATGAAGTTCGTTTCGAAAATACATGAATATTTCGAAATACAATACGTGTTTCTTTTCAATCGATTGTTTAATAGAATTAACAAAATAAAAAAAGAAATAATAATAATAATAACAATAATAATAAAACAAAGAACTCATTCCAAATTATTTCACAATGTTTTGCATTTCATTGAATTCTTCGAAAAGGAGACAATTGTTCAAACGATTTGTAAGTGTTAATGAGTGAAAACTACTTGAAATAGTAGATAATTCGTCGTCCTAATTTCTTCGATCGGAATATCACGGAGGATACACAAAACGGGGAAAGAGATAGAGAGAGGAATTGTAAAAGGAGGGATAAAAGAAGGGAGAGAGAGAAAAAGAGGTAAGGAATGAGTGTGTGAGTGAGCCTTCTCATGAGGTTCTTAGCGTTTGAAAATAGACAAGAGGATCAGTAAACGAGAAATTCTCTGACTTGTCGTCAAATTCGTCCTCGCTCATTCCTCAAAAAAGACTATTTTTAGTTATTAATTATTGGTTTTGGAAATATATAAATAAAAAAGAAACAATTTATCTTACAAATGTTTAAAACATTATCTTATCTGAAAATGGCATACTACTAACGTCATCGGCATAAACTTTCTGAAGGTTTATTTAATCATATATATATATATATATATATATATATATATATGATTAAATAAATTTATATGTAATTAAGATCGAAAGTTACGATATAAAAGAATATTATAAATTGATTAATTTTATGGAAGATAATGGACGATGATTTCTCCGTCAGGTCATTGGAGAAAATTTAATTATTATATTTGAATATTATTAAATAAAATAATTTTTATGAAATATTGAATAAAAAAATATCTTTGATTGATAACTATTCGATAATATTTGAAAAATCAAAGCTCGTAAAGAAGAGAATTAATTTTTCAATCCAAAAATTGAATGATTATCATTCGACATTGTTAAACCTAAACACTATAATAGATACATACGTATATATATATATATGTATATATAAATTGTGTCGATAAGTTCATAAATGCATACTGAGATGAATAAATACGTGAATACATTGGATAACATAATCGAACTTGACGAAATATCAAGTAAGTACATACATATTGACTATAATACATAGCAGTTAGAAACGAACGAATGCGAGTACAGTACATAGATTATATTCTCCTCTATGCATATTGCTCGTTGATTGCTTTATCACGTGCTTGACTCGGAGTAGCCTCGTGATTAAAGAAAAAATTAGATCTATATTGATTTTATGAGATGGAATTGTAAAAGAGACGAAAATTTGTTACTTTGAGTTTCTCGCATGCCAAAAAAAAAAAAAAAAAAAAAAAAAAAATTAATTCTATATTCGCAATGATACCATAATTCAATGACAATATTATGCAGTCTGGAAAAATAAAAAAAAAATCGTTCGATTTCTAATATATAATTCCTCTCATCGTACCTTCTCTTCAAACTCGACGAGCACATTTTAAATAGTCTGCAAACCACGACACAACGATAATACTACTGTTGCGTTTCTAAAAATTAGAAGAAAAGATAAAACGAGATTGCGTTTTTTCTCCTACTTATAAAATAGTTCGCTGTAAGTTATCTCTATGGGAGATCGATTATCTCGTTTTCAGTCGAGAATCCATACGATCGATTCGTAGTAATAGTAGATCTAAAAATGTACGAGAAATATAAACGTCGATAAACTAAACTAGCAAGAAAGAGAGAAAAAGAGGGAGACAGACAGACAGACAGAGATAGATAGATAGAGAGAGAGAGAGAGAGAGAGAGAGAGAGATGTAAAAAGAGACAGACAGACAGAGAAAGATAATGAGTTTCACGGCATTGAACATTGGACCCTGTGTTACGTTATATTGTTAAGTTTCCTCAAGGTGAAACATTGCTGTTAATATTATATAAAGATGGCGAGAATTACGTCATAATTCTAATACATAATTCACGATAATAATACGATTAATATTTAATTTTAACTATCAAAGTGCTTATACTCGTCTTGATTGATTGATTGGGAAATTTCTAATAAATTGAGTAAAAAATGAAATTTGATTGAATGATATCCGATACAAGAATTCGACTTGACAAAAAACGAAACAGGATTATTAA